>NC_080423.1:40991144-41295478 GCF_029873635.1 Malania oleifera | reverse complement strand
AATCATCGGGCTCTTCTTGCTAGCTTGGTGGTACAGCCGACCTTATAGGAAAGGATCCGAATAGCTCAGAAGGAAGATGAAGAGCTGGTGGAAGTTATGGAAGGGGTACAGAGTGGTTTAAAGTCGAACTTTAACATCTCAGGTGATGGGATACTGAGGCTCCATAATAGGGTTTGTGTATCGAATGATGCTGAGATTAAACGGATCATTTTGGAGGAGGCATGCCATTTGCTCTGCACCATACATCCTAGAAGTACGAAAATGTACCAAAAACTTAGGGAATTTTTTTGGTTGTCGAACATGAAAAGAGAGATTGCCCGTTTCGTAGAGCAGTGCCTGACGGGTCAGCAGGTCAAGGCAGAGCATCAGAGGCCAGTAGAACCCCTTCAGCCATTTGACATTCCCAAGTGGAAATGGGAGCATATCTCGATGAATTTCGTATTGAGGTTACCTACGGTGGTGCATGGGCAGAATGCTATATGGGTTGTAGTTGATCAGCTGACGAAGACTACACATTTCATTCCAATCAAAGTCATTTATTCCCTGAATAGGCTGGTAGAGTTATATGTGTAGGATATTGTACGACTCCATGGTATCCCAGTTTCTATCGTTTCAGATCGAGACCCACGTTTTACTTCTCGATTCTAGAAGAGTCTACAGGATGCCTTAAGTTCACAACTTACATTCAGTACGTCATTTCACCCACAAACGGATGGACAATCTAAGAGAACTATTCAGATGTTAGAGGATATGTTGCGGGCATGCGTACTAGATTTTGGGGACAGTTGGATACAATATCTATTGCTTATGGAATTCTCATATAACAACAGCTACCAGGCCAGTATAGAAATGGCACCATATGAGGCATTGTATGGTCATCGATGTTGATATCCATTGTACTAGGATCAAGTAGGCGAGTGGCAGATACTAGGACTAGAACTGATTCAGCAAGCCTCTACAAAGGTTGAGCTGATTAGAGAGAGAATCAGGGCAACTCAGAGTCGACAGAAGAGTTATGCTGATACTCGCCGACGAGAGCTAGAGTTCGAGGCAGGAGATATGGTATTCCTAAAGATTGCTCCAATGAAGGGATTAATGAGGTTTGGGAAGAAAAGGGAAACTAAGCCCTCGGTACATTGGGCCATTTGAGATCGTGGAAAGGGTAGGTCTGGTCACTTATCGAGTGGTATTGCCCCCAGCACTATCCAGAGTTCATGACATATTTCACGTATCAATGCTGAGGAAGTACGTGCCAGATCCTTCGCACGTGCTCAGTTATGAGCATCTAGAGATCAATTATGCAATAGCATACGAAGAGGTTCTGGTACAAATATTAGATCAGAAGGTACAGCAGTTACAGACTAAGGAAATACCATTAATAAAGGTATTATGGCGTAATCGCAGAGGGGAGGAAGCTTCATGGGAATTGGAGTCAAAGATATGCCAGAAGTACCTTTAGTTATTTAGAGATAATTAGAGTCAGATGGGTAAGTAAGATTGTATGTATGTATAGTATAATAGGTGGTTCATATCATTTTAGATATGGTTTCGGGAGAATTTTTGTATATATATATTGTAACCTCCCGAAGCATCACATTGTAACCACAGTATTCCTCCGCCATATGTGAGGGTATGTGATAAACTTGGGCCGAAGCCGCTATGTGGGTGGCTGCCGACTCTTCTGTAGAACAGAGTTATAAGATAAGGTTATGCTTAGAAACGATTAATAAATTTTGAGGATGAAATTTTTATAAGGAAGGGAGATTGTAGATGTAATGACCTAAAAATTTCACCATTTTAAAAAATATATAAATTACTCTGATGCCCCTATAATCCCTGCTATAACATCTCAGGTCCCAAATGGCACTAAGGCATCCCTGTACAAAAACGATACTTCTATGCAGCGAAAAACATAAAGTCATACACCCATATTTACAATACCAGAATTCAGTGTTTTCAAACCATATATACATATTTACAGATCACCACAGTTTCATCTACTCCAAAAATGCATTCCCTTGAACACACTTACCCTTTAAAATAGGGTAGTACAAAAGATCTCTCTATCTACAAGCTTAATCTGCTCACCTAACTGGATCACCTCAAAAATGTTAAACTACTGGGATGAGACAACGTTCAGTAAGAGGAAATATGCTATTACTAGTATGTGGCGACTGAGTTTCATAAATATAATAATAACAATATCTGAAACTATATAAGCTGGTAAATCAATATACTGTATAACTCGCATTTATCATAGTTTAAAGTATAACTGTAATATCTGAGTTTTCTACTTTTCATACTTCTAGAATCATACTCTATTGCTGATATTCTGTAAATCTATATACATATACATAACTTAGATTTTACCCTGGAAGATTATTCGTCATAATTTAACCCCTCATGATAGGGTTGTGCGGCCCATAAGCAAGACTTAAACCTAGTTGGCTTACCAAGTAAGTCAATTGTACTCTACCAATCCTCAGTCTGACCAAACTACAACCTCTCCTAAGCTTGGAACTGGTAACTACCTCGTCAAACCGGCCTCCTCAACCCAGAATACTGGGGAGACTACAATCTCTCCATAGGCACGATTGACAAAATCCACATATTATCTAAGATATGTGGTTGCACTCTGATATGAAAATAACAACGGTACTGTGCTCTGCTAACTGAACATAACTTGATTCATCAGGGTCTGATACTGTATATACTATTTTTATAGATATCCTACTGTTTTCACCATGATTCCAGAATAACCATAATAATATAAATCTGATTTGAAAATACTATAATATTTGACAAAAACAACTTTGATATCTAACTGTAATATCTGTCTGTCATATCTGACTGAATAATTTATAATGTCAGAGTGTTATGGTCTTAGAAAGCATGACATTCTGTAATTACTATAAAATACTTGTCTGTACAATATTTGTAAATATCTATCTGGTAAATATTTATGTCTATATATATACACTGTAAATCATGATATTCTGAAAAACAATACAAATTTTGTACTAATCAAATATCTACTCAGGCCATACAATTAATAAAACTCGTGTTCTGAAATCTGTAAAAACTATGTAATTAAAACCCTATACTTTGATACACAAATACTAAAATTTATTGATAAAATTTCTGAATTTACTAACATAGCATACTTCCCTCACCTGACTGGTTGGGAGGCTCGCCTCCAACTTAATTCTCACGCTCATGGCGTACTATCCCCAAAATCCTGAAATAATACATATATACATATTCCCAATAAATTAACTATATTTCCCTGAACCTACATACTCGTAAATTTTCTGAATTAAAATTTACCTGGGCTCCTGAAAATATTCTCTGGGTCCTCAACCCATGCCTGCAGGGTCCCAAAACACCTTATTCCTAAAAATATAATACCCTGATTTTACTTCACAAAATCCTAGTATATTCTCATATAATACAGAATTTAACCTCAAATGAACTTGGTAATACTGAAAATACTCAAATAATCCACTCTTCTGGTTTTGGGATGGTTCCCAAACTTCTCAAATTAACATTTCGCTCTAGTTATGTTGTAGAGAATCTCCCTAGGATCACCGTGGTAGCTTCTGATCGTCGAACCGGGGAGAGACGGAGCCGAATTTCTAGAGAGAAGTCAGAGGGGTCATGTAGAGAGAGAGAAAAAAAAAACTGTAAAAATGATTTTCTTTCATTAAAACTCCGATTTAGGGCTATATATAAAATGTTGTCCACGGGGCCTCGTCGAGGAGCCACGTCACCTCGTCGATGATTCCAGGCATTAATGTCATCGACGAGCGTCTACCCTTTGTCGATGAGATTCAAACACTGAAAACAGCCCTCTTGGTAATTTCTCGTCGATGAGACGAATTTCCCCATCGATGAACTAAAGAAGGATGCTCGTCGACGAGCGCCCTAAATTTGTCGACGAGACCCTAAAAGTTCCCTTTTAAATTTTCTTATTTCTCTTTTTTCTTTTACTATTTAACAACTATAATTATTCGGGTCTCAACAGCAGAGACCCGAACTTGTAAAATAAGGAAAAGGGTAAAAAGGTAATTTATCAAGCTTCGTTGACGAAGCCAAGGTTCTCGTCAACGAAGGCCCTTCTGCGGTTTATCGCCGAAATTCAGAGCCTCGGCGATGAAGAGATACCGATCGATAGGAAAAATATCGGACAAGGGTTCGTCAATGAAGGAAAGAGGTTCGTCGACGAAGAAACTTTTGCGTTTCGTCGGTGAAGGCACCACTCATCGACGAGTTTGACCCGGTCAAGGGGTCTATAAATATTATTTTTCATTACTTCATGGCTAAGAAATTCAAAACACACTCTCTCTCTTACTAGAACCAGCGAACCCTCTCTCCCTCTCTCTCTCTCTCTCTCTCTCTCTCTCTCTCTCTCTCTCTCTCTCTCTCTCTCTCTCTCTCTCTCTCTTCGATTTCTTCACTGGTCGTCACCTGAATCCGCGATCCAACGTTACTACATGGACCAGGGGGAAAACCTCTATGATTATAGCAGATTGAATCTTCATTTTAAGGACTTCCGAGTTTTATCTCGAAATCGAGGTAAGGGTCTAAGCTCGTTTTGGTTTGGTAGATCTGTAGTAAATAGGATTGTATTAAAGTATTGTTCTTCGATTTATAAGTTTTGAGAACCCGATTCGCTACTTTGGGAGCCATATAGTTCGTGTTTTGAAATTCAGAAATAGGTAAGGAGATTTGTTTACATCAGTCATTTTTAGAAAACTAAACCGCTAAAAAGTTAGCTTTTGTTTATATGCACGTATTGGCTGCTTATTTGCAAATTTTCACTAGATAAAAATATCAATTTTACGATTTTGGTAAAAATGAGGGTTTTGACGTATGATCTCCAAAATTTTCAAAACTTCTTTATTTGTATTAATCTTAACATAGGAGATGCTTGAACCCTTTATTTTCCATTTAAATGATATTTATCGTGTTATAAACAATATAGCGGATTTTTGATGAAACGAGCATGACATACAATATGAAATGGAATATGTGAATCTGTTTAAATACGTATATGAACTATGGGAACTAGAGTTCCATTTTGCTATATAAAAAATGTGGAAAATAGGTGCCGATTATATATCGAGCTATAAATGTAAAAACGGTTAAATCGAGAGGTTGTGTGCCGGTTTATGCCACAGTACGATTGCATGAGTTTGTGAAAATACTAGAACTGTACATGTGATTTGTGAATGTGAAACAAGTTAATTCGTTTTATAGTAAATTGTATATATGATATTTGGAAACTGCAGCTTGTTACTATCAGAGCCTTAAAAAGTTCACCGTTATAAAAAAGCCTTAAAAAGCACAACGTTAAGCGCGGTTCCATTGCTTTATATATATTAGATACAGTGCAACCACACATATGATTTTCAGTGCAGCTATCGAGATAGTTGGCTGGATATTGGAGTGGCAACTGGTGGTTTAATGGACCAAGTGGTACAAGTCGGACTATAGTAAATCACATAACCCGAAGCTAAGGGGTAGAATGCGTTGGCATTTGTTATTATTGTATCTAAGCTGGGGCTGTGTTCTAAATATGCATATTTATGATTTGAAAACTAAATTAGGCAAAGTCACAGGTTTAAGTACTAGGCAGAGAGATCGTACAGTGTATGGGCCTGTACCCTACTCTAACCTCAGGAACTCTCGCTCGTTATGATGCTAAACCATCTATCATAGGAATTATGTCTATATATCTCCTATATTATAGTATTGAGAATATGTGTAGTGACCCAAAAAATAATAGTATTTAAATAATAAAAGAGAGAGAGAGAGAGAGAGAGAGAGAGAGAGAGAGAGAGAGAAATAGAAACAGAAAAAGAAGGAGGCCGTAGACTTCGTTGATGACATTGCATTTTGAGGGATAATAATAATTTCAAGGAAATTGCCAGGACTCATCGATGAATACATTGGTTAGTCGACGAGTGCATAAGGAAATTCGTCGACGAAGGCAAGATTTCGTCGACAAGAAACTACCGAGCGAGGAATGGGTTGCTCTGAATTTCATTGACGAATACAGGGTTTTGTCGAAAAATTTAATAAAGGACTCGTCGACGAGGTGACGTGTCTCATTGACGAATCTGCCCCTATAAATAGCTAAAAATTCAATTTTTATTCACTTTCAGCACTCCTCTTTCTCTCCTCTCTCTCTCTCTCTACGTCCCTCTCTCACTTCTCTCTTCGTTTCCGGGTCTGTTTCTCACCGGATCAAAGATTTGAGGCTACCACGACACTCCTAGCGAAGTTTTCTGCAAGTTTGTCGGAGCATATCATTGGGGAAACAAAGTTGGATTTCATCCCAAATTTAGGGTAAAGCTTTTTAGCCTATTTTTGGCCTTCTGACAGTTATAGGAAATGATATAGACGGAAAAATACTGATATTTTGTTCTGAAAAATGTTGTTTTCAAGGTGTTATGTAGGAGGCCCTGCGGGTGTTAGGCTAGTATCCCATAGGGGCTTTCAGTAGTCAGGTAAGGGAAATATGCTATGCTAGGTATTTTTAAAATATTATACTGTTTATTAATTTATGAAAATTATGTACTGAAGTATGGTGTGGTTTGAGATTATGAGTATAATACGAAGATATGTTTTTACGAATTTCAGTATCATGATTTTACGAATATGTTTTACCATGATTATACGGATTTCAGTATTATGATTATGCAGTTTCAGTGTTATGATTACACAGTTCTCAATATTATGACGTATGAATTACAGTACAGTTTATGCAGTATCATGGTTATTACGATTATTTCAAAATCATGGTAAATTAGATAGTTGTATTTAGAGATATACTATATAGTATCAGACCCTGTTGGACAATGCAGTTACAGAACACGGTACCGTTGCTACAGATATTATGTTATGTTACGAGTGCAACCTCCTATTTAGATAATACGTGGTAGTAGGTCGATCACCTAGGCCCTTGACGTGGACAGGCTTCCCATCAGATATGGGTTGAGGTGGGCATATCAGACCGATGGAGTATAGTGATTTATTCCTGGTTGGCCAGCCAGGGTAAATCCCACATATAGGCCACACAACCCTTTCATGAGGGGTTAAATCATGACACACAAATATCCATAGGGAACATTCTCAGTTACTATTACATACGTACGGATTTACAGAAACAGGGAACATACTTATGTACACTAGAAGTACTTTGAATAATAACCTACAATACTATTATGTTAAGCAACATGAAAAGGGGGTGAATTTTATTACTTATACTATACTTACATATTCAGTTACACATGTTTATATGAAAACAGATTTCCTTTATATTGTAGCTCATTTGCCACACACTAGTAATAACATATTTCGTCTTACTGAGCGTTGGCTCATCCCAGTGTTGAATCATTTTTCAGGTGATCCAGGTAGGCGAGCAAATTAGGCTCGCTAAAATAAAGGGGCTTCAGTGGTGCCCTGTCAGAGAGTGAGTATGTTTTGGGAGTGTTTTTGTATATCCCAGCATGGTTGAGGGTATTTTGGGAAACAGTGATATGTGTATATTTTTGGAAACATGTAGCACTCTGGTATTGTATGGTATGGTATTGTATATATTTACAAATGGATATGTTTATTCAGTTTCTACTTCTTGCTGCTTAGGTTTATGGTTGGGTTTATCCCAGTATGGTATCAGAGCATGTTTAATATCATGGTATAAAAAAAAAACATGGTAATTAAGCAGGTCGTTACAATATGCCTTATATGTATCTGCTTTCAATTAAAATAGATGCATGTGGTCACACACTGATGTAATATCTTCCATCTTACTGAGAAGTGTCTCACCCTAACATACAACCTTTGTTTCAGGTCCTACAAGACATCAGTCCTAGTTGCTAAAGGGACTTGAAGGGTCATTTTGATTTTAGTTTACGTAAGTGTTCAGTATATGTAATAGACTCAGTCTAGAATATCTTTTGGAGATTTTGAGAACATGTTATGTTTTAAGTACGATCTTATGTATTTAAGGATACAATTAGAAGCTCCGATATGTCTTTTAGATTTTCCATATGGATGTTTATGTTTTCCGTTGTGCATGAGATTTCATATTAGTATGAAATACCTGTATCTCCCTATTCAGGGCGGGTTGTATATGTATGTTTACCAGGGACAAGTGTATTATATAGGTGTAGTAGCACTTTGGGGCCGTAAAATGGGCTGGGGCGTTACAGTTGGTATCACAGCGTTAATCAGCCAGAAGTGTGATATGGTTCACACTGCCTGGTTATGGAAATGCTCGAAACTTAGGATGTTAGGTTCTGTAGATTAGACTTTACTAGAGTTTAGGATTTGGATAAAACATTTGAGTTTTGATTTGTATACCTAGAGACAGAAATCCATTGACAGACTTCTGTGTTTTTCTAAATCAATCGAAAGGTTCATAAAATCATGGCAATCCATTGACGGTTTTGTTTCCACGTGGAAGGACGGAACTTGAGTTAGAATGAGAATGTTAAATTAATGGAGTACATCAACATTAAGAATATGGATTTAGGGAACTGAGTCTATAGTATTGTATTATTAGTTGATACTTAGGCTATTACCCTTCTAATGGATGTTCACAATTTCTTTTCAGGATGGAATCTAAGGACAATATTGCCAACGTGGGAAGCACTAGTAGTGAGGGTGTCGGCCATGAGGCTGGCATTGACTCTATAAGTGTATTGTGAGATTTCGCACAGCAGCTTATGGCTAAGGTGGTGCGAACGAATAGAGGGCAAGACAGTTCCACAATTGAGATGGGATGCTCCATTGATCAGCTCACTAGACCAAAGCCTTCAGTTTTCATAGGAAGTGCAAATCCTATTCGAGCTGAGAATTGGATGCGGTAGATCGAGAAGATCATGGATGTTTTGAACTGCATAAAGAAACAGAAGGTAACCTTTGCAACGTTCAAGTTGTCAGAGGAGGCAAAAAGATGGTGGGTGTTGGTAAAGAAGATGGAGGAGCACCGACCGATACCAGTAGCGATGACATGGGCCCATTTCAAAGAGTTATTCTTTGAATGGTACTTTCTAGCCACGGTCAAAAATGCGAAGATGGAGGAATTTATGAGCCTAACTTTGGAGTCGCTGACGGTGTAGCAGTATGTTGTCAAATTCCAGGAGCTATCCCGATTTTCTCTATTCATAATACTGGATGAGGCGATGAAGGCCTGGAAGTTTTAGAAGGGTATGAAGAAGGAGATCTAGAGCCAGACAGCGATCTTGCAATTGCAGGACTTTGCTACACTGGTAGACAAAGCCACTATAGCAGAGGAGAGTCTGCTAAAGGACGCAGAGGTCCAGGTTACGAAGAAAAGGCCAAGGCCTCCCAATTCTTCTTCTAGGGTAAGGCAGGGTAACTAGAAGAAGAATAGTAGTGTTACATCTTAGAGCTCCACATCCTATCGTGGTTGCCCTATGTGTGGTAAGAGGCACTCTAGGCAGTGTTGGAAGACTACAGGGGCTTGTATTCGATGTGGTAAGCAGGGACATTAGGCGAAAGATTATCGCATGCAAAGAAACAACGGAGCCCCACAATAGCCATACAGACGAGATACATAGGCGCAGCTTGGTGGTCAACAGGGGGGTACAGCCCAGGCTAGGGTGTATTCCCTAACTCCAAGTGACCTAGAGAATGCTGGTGATGTAGTCACAAGTATCATTTATATGTTTTCTCATAAAGTTGTTATATTATTCGATTATGGGGCAACGCATTCCTTTATCTCCCGAGGATTCATTAAATTATGTGGATTAAAGGTGCAACAATTAGATTATGAACTGATAGTGGCTACACCATCTGGGTCTGTAGTCGTATGTAGCAAAGTAGTCTGCGATTTCCCCGTAGAAATTTAGGAGAGGGTACTACCAATTAGCCTTATTGTGTTTGACATGTATGGCTTCAATATCATCTTAGGGATGGACTAGTTATCTGCCAGTTATGCCAGTATCGATTGCCACTAGAGGGAGGTGATGTTTAGACCACTGCGGGAGTAAGAGTTCAAGTTTCTAGGGTCGTGTGTGCATTCTGCACCACGGATCCTTTTAGTTATGCAGACTAGGAGATTACTCTTGGAAGGATGCCGAGGGTACCTGGCGTTTGTGAAAGACACTCCGGAAAAGGTGCGCAAAATGAAGGGGATTCCTATGGTATGCGAGTTCCCACACATATTTATAGAGGACTTTCTGGGATTATCTCCAGATCACGAGGTGAAGTTTGTTATAGAGTTGGTTCCAGGTACGACGCCAATATCAAAAGCTCCATACCATATGGCTTTAGTAAAATTGAGAGAGTTCAAGGAGCTACTAGACAAGGGGTATATTTGACTGAGTATTTCACCCTAGGGAGCACTAGTGTTATTTGTAAAGAAGAAGGATGGGTCGATGAGGATGTGCATCAACTATAGAGAGCTTAACAAAGTGACGGTAAAGAAAAAATACCCATTACCCAGGATTGATGATTTGTTTGAACAGCTACAGGGTGCACAAATCTTCTCTAAGATCGACCTACGATCTGGGTATCACCAGCGGAAGGTGAAAGCGGAGGACGTTCTGAAGACAACATTTCGAACCCGGTATGGCCATTATGAATTTATGGTTATGCCTTTTGGTTTGACTAATGCACCTACGACATTTATAGATATGAGGAATAGGGTCTTTCACGAATACTTAGGTCAGTTCGTCGTGGTATTTATAGATGATATCTTGGTATATTCTAAAAGTGCTGTAGAACATGAAGTTTATCTGAGATTGGTACTGCAAATGCTCAAGGAAAAGAGGTTATATGCTAAACTAAAGAAATGCGAGTTATAGCTGAAACAAATTGCGTTTCTAGGGCATGTTGTGTCTGAAAAAGGGGTGTCAGTGGATCTGAGTAAAATAGAAGTGGTAGTGGACTTGGCGAGGCCAAAGAATGTTCAGGAGGTCAGAATTTTTCAAGGTCTTGCAGGATACTACCGACAGTTTGTAGAAGGGTTCTCTAGTTTAGCAGGTCCATTGATACTACTGACGGTTCATAGAAGGGTTCTCCAGTGTGAGCTGAGTTTCTAGGAGCTAAAATAGCGGTTGGTTTCTGCTCCAGTTCTGACCATTCCATCTGGGGATGGTGGATTTGTTATCTTTAGTGACGCCTCTAAGAAAGGTCTTGGGTGTGTCCTAATGCAGCATGGAAGAGTGATTGATTATGCTTCTCGTCAACTCAAAGAGTATGAGAAGAACTACCCGACACATGATATGGAATTAGCAGCGGTAATGTTTGCATTGAAAATTTGGAGGCACTACCTGTACGGTGAAAGGTGTGAGATATTTACCAACCATAAAAGTCTTAAGTACATTTTCACCCAAAAAGAGCTGAATATGAGGCAGCATAGATGGCTCGAGTTGATAAAATACTATGATTGTATCATTAGCTATAACCCAAGAAAATCAAATGTGGTAGCCGATGCCCTGAGTTAAAAGTCTATTGATGCATTAGTCTCAGCAGTGGCAGTTCAACATCAGATCTGTATGGACCTAGAAAGGTTAGGCTTAGAGGTTGTGGAAGGAAATCATCAGGCTCTTCTTGCTAACTTGGTGGTACAACCGACCTTACAAGAAAGGATCTGAACAGCTCAGAAGGAAGATGAAGAGCTGGTAGAAGTTATGGAAGGGATACAAAGTGGTTTAAAGTTGGACTTCAACATCTCAGGTGATGGGATATTGAGGCTTCACAGCAGGGTTTGTGTACCGAATGACGCTGTGATTAAATGGGTCATTTTAGAAGAGGCACACCGTTCACTCTACACCATACGAAGATGTACCGAAACCTTAGGGAATATTTTTGGTGGTTGAACATGAAAAGAGAGATTACCCGTTTCGTAAAGCAGTGTCTGACATGTACTTACCAGGCCAGTATAGAAATGGCACCTTATAAGGCATTGTATGGTCATCGATGTCGATCTCCATTGTACTGGGATCAAGTAGGTGAGCGGTAGATACTAGGACCAGAACTGATTCAGTAGGCCTCTTCAAAGGTTGAGCTTATTAGAGAGAGAATCGGGGCAACCCAGAGTCGGCAGAAGAGTTATGTTGATATTCGCCAATGAGAGCTAGAGTTCGAGGCAAGAGATATGGTATTCCTGAAGATTGCTCCAATGAAGGGAGTAATGAGGTTTGGGAAGAAAAGAGAAACTAAGTCCTCAGTACATTGGGCCATTTGAGATCCTGAAAAGGGTAGGTCTGGTCGCTTATCAAGTGGCATTACCCCCAGCACTATACAGAGTTCACAACGTGTTTCACGTATCAGTGCTAACGAAATACGTGCCAAATCCATTGCACGTGCTCAGTTACGAGCCTCTAGAGATCAGTGATGCATTAGCATACGAAGAGGTTCCGGTACAGATATTAGATTAGAAGGTACAGCAGTTATGGACTAAGGAAGTACCATTAGTAAAGGTATTATGGCATAATCACACAGTGGAGGAAGTTTCATGGGAATTGGAGTTAGAGATATGCCAGAAGCACCCTCAGGTAAAAATGTCAGTTTTACGATTTTACGATTTTGGTAAAAATTAGGGTTTTGATGTATGATCTCCAAACTTTTCAAAATTTCTTTCTTTGTATTAATCTTAACGTAGGATATGCTTGAACCCTTTATTTTTTATTTAAATGATATTTATAGAGTTATATACTATAAAGCGGATTTTTTATCAAACGAGTGTGACATATCATATGAAATGGAATATATGAATCTATTTAAATACGTATATGAACTATGGGAACTGGAGTTCCATTTTGTTATGTAAAAAATGTGGAAAACGGGTGTCGGTTATATACCGAGCTAAACGTAAAAAGGGTTAAATCGAGAGGTTGTGTGCAGTTTATGCCATAGTACGATTGCATGAGTTTATGAAAATATTGGAGCTGTACAAGTGATTTATGAATGTGAAACAAGTTAATTCGTTTTACCGTAAATTGTATACATGATATTTGGAAACCACAGATTGTTACTATCAGAGCCTTAAAAAGCTCACCTTTATATGAGAGCCCTAAAAAGTTAACCATTATAAGAGAGCCTTAAAAAGCTCAATGTTAAACGTTGTTCTGTTGCTTTATATATATTAGATGCAGTGCAATCACATATATGATTTTTAGTGTGGGTATCGAGATAGTTGGTTGGATATTGGAGTGGCCACCGGTGGTTTAATGGACCAGGTGGTACTAGTCGAACTATAGTAAATCGCATAACCCGAAGCCAAGGGGTAGAACGCGTTGGCATTTGTTATTATTGTATCTAAGCTGGGGCAGTGTTCTAAATATGCATATTTATGATTTTAAACTAAAATGGGCAAAGTAGCAAGTTTGAATACCGGGCGAAGAGATCATACAGTGTATGGGCCTGTACCCTACTCTAACCTCGGGAACTCTCGCTTGTTATGATACTAAACCATCTATCATAGGAATTATGTCTATATATCTCCTACATTACAGTATTGAGAATATGCCTTATATGTATTTGCTTTCAATTGAAATAGACGCATGTGGTCACACACTAATGTAATATCTTTCACCTTACTAAGAAGTGTCTCACCCAACATACAACCTTTGTTTCAGGTCCTACAGGACGTCGGTCCTATTTGCTAGAGGGACTTGAAGGGTCGTTTTGATTTTAGCTTACGTAAGTGTTCTGTATATGTAATAGACTTGGTCTAGAATATCTTTTGGAGATTTTGAGAACATGTTATGTTTTAAGTATGATCTTGTGTATTTGAGGATACAGTTAGAAGCTCTAGTATGTCTTTTAAATTTTCCATATGGATGTTTATGTTTTCCATTGTGCATGAGATTTCAAATTAGTATGAAATACTCGTATGTCCCTATTCAGGGCGGGTTGTATATGTATGTTTACTAAGGACAAATGTATTATACAGGTGTAGTAGCACTCTGGGGCCGTATAACAGGCCAGGGCGTTACATCCAATATACAGCAAGTTCTCAATAAACATACATGCAGTTCACAAACTTGTAATAAAGTAAAGAGATTAGGGAAGAAGAGCTCAAGACTAGATTTTTTACAAGGTTCGGCCAGAAGCCTACGTCCTTGCCCCAAGCAATCACCGTGAGGATTTTTCTTTCTAACCTTTTTACCAAGAAAAGTTACAACCTTTCTCCATATGAAGTGGAGATCCCTCTCTAACAAGCATACCCCTTCTTACTAGGCAACGATCCAATATCCCTGAATCGTCAAAAATAGAAATAAGAAAAAAAATTTGTTTGTACAAGTAAAACTCTCAATTAGAGCATATTTGTACAAGTGAAAATCAATACACTTCATAAATATCAATATAAAAGAGTGAAGCTCAATAGAATATCACTGGATTTTCTGATTTGATTTGAAAAATCTTACTAGAAACGATTAGAATGCTGTGAGTAGTATCAGCAAAAACATAGCAATTTCTTAAGAAAAATTTAAGTAAAAGAGCTTTGAATTTTTAGCTTATTTATGCTTTGATTGTTGTTGATTGTTGTGTGTAATTTATGAAAACAAGAAGTATTTATAGAGTTAAAAAGTATATGAACGTATTCCCCAACTTACTTGCAGTGTTTCTCAAGTTTTCTCAAAGTTTTGGAGTCAAGAAATCAATTTTGGAAACTTTCCCTTGCTGTTTTAAAAGTTAAAATACGAACTTCAACTAATTGTGACCTAAGGGTCAGTCGCCTAAGTTTTTTAAGTTCAGCATATTTTGAAACACAGTGTTGGGTTATTCAATTGTGACCTGAAGGGTCAATCGCCTGTCTCCCCTCTGTTTGCTTAAATTTGTCAATATAAAAATGTCAGTCGCTTGATGGGGATTCATTAGTCCCCTGTCCTGTCTTGCAGCTTATATGCTTTCAAAATTTTGTTTCCAAAACTTTTAACTTTTAAACTTGAAAAACTTAAATTAGACTTTAAAAACTATTTTCCATGGTTTTTAAAATGGGTTTCTAAGTCAATAATAGTTCTTAAAAGCTTCAAACATTTGAAAATCAAAGATACACACTCAATGATCTTCTCTCCTTCTCTTATCCCCCTCTTACTCTTTTACATGTCAAAACATGCCCAGAAGAACATATATAACAAGCCCTCGGAGGCTTCCCTCGGAATCCCCAACCGTCACAACATTTACATTCAAAATTCAAATATTTTTTCGTAACCTAGAAGCACTCGTCGACGAAAACAGGACACTCGTCTACTAGTCTATACACTCGTCGATGAGTCTTTAAACTTTGAGATTTTCTAGCTTTCGGTATCTCCTCGTCAACGAGTACAGAGTACTCATCGACGAGTCTTTACTGCTACCCTCCACCAAGAACACATCCATATGTTTTTCTCTCTTTATTTATAAACCCCCGAAATATAAAAGTCACACCATAAACAACAATTTCTTTAGTAGGGGCAACAAATGTGAGCAAACAACAAGAAAAATATAAAAATATTAAATGCCAAATTTTAAAGCTAGTTGCCCCAAAGTTTGAACTTGAAAAACTTCTAAATTGGAATTTTTGTATATATGTATCAAACTATTGGGATCCATTTGTCAAATAATCCCTACACTGGATCATCGTTGCTTTGGAATCTTACCACTCGTTTGATCTGCAGAATAGCTACTTAATGGAATATAATAAAAAAACTTGTCACGTAGGTCATAACTATTCCTTATACGTTCTTTATTATTTCATTTAACATATAATAAGAAAGTGTATAATCTGATGGTGAAATATGAGAGCAGTTATATCTTACCTATTGTTTGTTATAGACTTGTAAAAAGTTTCGCATAATTATTTATTTTATGGTATCAACGTATATGAGCGTACTTATATATATATATTGTATAACTAACTGTAACTAGCGTATTATAACTAAACTATTCCTAATAATAGACATTTTGCGAATCAAACATGAAATTATTATTTTATATTTTAGTAAGTGCATAATTAGTTTTGAAATTCCAAGTGAAGGCAACTTCCATCCATCGCCTTACGCTTAGGTTTGCCCTGTCGCACCATTGTTGACTATTATTTTCCAAACTATAACAACTACAACATACAAACATTTATATTTTAATATCAAATGCTAATTTTTGTTAATTATTTCAACCTGATTTGAATATATTACTAGATATTTGATATTTTGCGATGCAATTATGACATCGAATCTCCTTTCACTTTATTTAATTTATATGAAAGTCTCATTTTTACTAAATCAAAATTGTTTTAAGGGGATTACTTTCGATAAGAACTTTAATATTTGCCGTTCAATTCATGCGTGTATTTTTTTCACCTAAATAGATGAATTGTTAAATTTCTTTATACTATTTTTATATGCATATATATAAATATATATTATGTATAACTCATAAGTCTCAATCATAAAAAGTACTTTAATTTCCATATTATTATTATTATTAAAAATTCACTGAAGATAAAGAAATATTTTTTATTTTCTTAGATCTATATTTAAAAAAAAATCTAATGTCCAAATCTATAATAAATTTAAATAAAATATAATATAAAATTATAGGTCGTAATTAATAAGATATTTTCTTATTTCATTTGCAGGCCCACACAGGGCGCACCTATGACCTATGGACAAACCCGCCCATTTGTAGGACGTGGCGGTGAGGGACGCCCCTGCTCTGGTCATTGGTCAACATCTTCTTCCTCCCTCCCTCTCGCCATTGTCCAGATCCTTGTTTTCCCTGCGAAAGCAGGCGCTCTTTTCCGTCTCGATTTCCTCTGTTCTCATTTTTATTCTCCAGATCAGTCTCACCTTCTCTGAGAAATCATGGATCTGCAACCTGAGGAGCTGCAATTTCTTAGCATACCAGACATAGTGAAGGAATCCATCTCCATCCCAAAGCTCTCACCAAAAACCTTCTACCTCATAACCCTCACTCTCATCTTCCCTCTTTCATTCGCAATTCTCGCCCACACTCTCTTCACCCACCCACTCATCGCCCAACTCACCTCCGCTGAACCTTCAGATGCCTTCCGTTCCCACTCCCACGCCCACGAGTGGTCCCTCCTCCTGACCTTCCAGTTCTTCTACCTCATCTTCCTCTTCGCCTTCTCCCTCCTCTCCACCGCTGCCGTCGTCTTCACTGTCGCCTCTCTCTACACCTCCAAGCCCGTTTCCTTTTCTTCCACCCTCTCTGCAGTGCCCAAAGTCTTTAAGCGCCTCTTCATCACCTTCCTGTGGGTTTGTCTGTTGATGTTCCTCTACAACCTCGTGCTCATCGGCTCTTTGTTTCTTCTGATGGTGGCTCTTGATACCCAGAACGTGCTTTTATTCTTGTTCGCTGTGCTGTTTATGCTGACGCTCTTTCTTGTTATACATGTATACATAACGGCTCTATGGCATTTGGCCAGCGTCATCTCTGTTCTTGAGCCGGTATATGGGTTTGCGGCGATGAAGAAGAGCTATGAGTTACTGAAGGGGAAAACCCGGATGGCGGCGACACTTGTTTTTGGTTATATTGCGACTTGCGGGGTTATTGCAGGCATATTTGGATCGGTGGTGGTGCGTGGTGGGTCTCACTATGGAGTATTTGTTAGGATTGTGGTTGGTGGATTCTTGGTTGGGGTGTTGGTGATTGTGAATTTGGTAGGGTTGTTGGTGCAGAGTGTGTTTTACTACGTCTGTAAGAGTTACCACCATCAGGGGATTGATAAGAGTGCTTTGCACGATCATCTTGGTGGGTATCTTGGAGAATATGTGCCTCTCAAGAGCAGTATTCAGATGGAAAGCTTGGATATGTGAGGGTGGAGAAAATTTATTCTGTATGTTTTATATGTTTTACAGTTTATGATTATGTTGCAAAAAGAGAACTTTGAAATCGGTACCTGGAATTTTCCTATTTTGAGTACATATGTTTGTTCTTAGCGTTGGAAATTTGATGAAATCCTTGATTTTATTTGTTAGATTTTTGCTAGTTTGGTTCCAAGTTTTTCAGTAATGATGTATATAGGATATGGTTTTTACTGATAGTAATATGTTACTTCTATTGATCATTTTCTTTCTTGTTATTGTTATTATTTTTCTTGGGGGATCAGGAAACTGGGAAGCTTGCAATATCTTGTTTTGGGCTGATTTCCTATTATTCTGTTTCTTATTCTAGACATGAAGAGCTCGGAGAGCGGATCTTTGTGGTGGTTTTGATTTTGTTCATTTTTCAAATCAGAGGATATATTTAGTGAGGTAAGAGGGATGGTCGGAAGTTTGTGTTGTATGTTCTTACTGGTTAGGTGATTCCTTTTTCTGTTTTTGTGCATTATATGTTGGTTTTGAAAGGAAGATAGTTAAACATTGGTTTTGTATTCTATCTTCTCTAGTTCTAGCCTTGCGTTGATGTCATGTTCCTTCTGTCTTTAGTTCTAGATTTGAGTTTTACCTAACTTATAAGTTGCATCTTTTGTTGGTTACTAATTATGCCAATGGGAGATAGTTTTTTGTTTGCTTGGTTTTACCCCATTTTAACATTTTTGACATTGTATTGGACAAGCATTTCCTTTGCTGATTAAATCAGGCAGGAGCCCATTTTGATTATGGGAATTTATTGACATGTGCATAATTTGTATGTTTGAGTAGCCGTGGAAGCATTGAGGCTTTTTTCTGGTTTTATGGTTGCCTATTATTTTATTTTTTTTGATTAGATTTATCTAAGGGTGGACCTGTACTTTGTCTATTTAAGGGGCTGCAGTAGTTATGGGGCTTTTATTTTTATTTTTTATTTTTTTTGGTTTCATGGTTATGGTTTTATTCATTTATTATTTTTACTAGGCTGATATAGAAATAGTTATGTTGATTCAAGTTTGGGAACATGCTAGTGGCATTTTGATCTATTGAGGTATCCAAAACATGTGGGTCGCATTTTTAAATAAATTAGGTATTAACTTAGAGAAAGCGATGTAGGATATATAGGGAAGTTCTATGGTGAGTTTTAGAAAAAACGATGTATGTAGTAGGTATATTGATGTCATTGAGGATATGTACAATGTAGTAATGACTAGTGTTTGGGCTACATCTGGAGAGGCTAGGGAATTTCTAACCTCAATATGTGTATGTCAAGGATTTGATTTGTTTGTAAATGATATTATCTTGATTGATATTTTTTTGGGAGGGGAGGTTGGAGTAGAATCTAAGTTAGAATTATGGAGAGAAGCTTTAGAATCTAGAGGTTTTAGGATATGTAGAAATAAGACAATATATGAAATGTAATTTTAGTCATTGTAAGAGGAATATTGGAGAAAAGGTTTATTTTGATGTCGAGAAATTAATAACACTAATAGATTTCGATACCTTGGATCTATTATGCAATTTGATGGAGAAATTGTTGAAGATGTAATGTATGGAGTTAAAGCAGGTTGGGTAAAATGAGGAAGTGCTTTTAGTGTGCTGTGTGATCGTATAAAAGGGAAGTTCTATAGGATGGTTGTAAGACTTGCTATATACTATATGGATCAAAATGTTGGACAACTAAGAAACAACATATCCAAGAAGTAGAAGTTGTCAAGAGGAGAATGTTAAAATGGATGAGTGGTTAATGTTTAAAGATGTATTAAGGAATGAAAACATATTTGCAGTAAGTTAGACATTGCTTCTATAGAAGATAAGACAATGGAGGGACGACTTAAATGGTTTGAACATTCGCAACATAGGTCAAATAGTGCGCTAGTGTGGAGGAGTGAACTAATTGCTGTGAGGGGTAGTAGAAGGCGTTGGGGTAGACCTAAAATAATTTGGAATGAGATAGTAAAAATTTAGTAAGTCCTAAATTTGTTGGAGGAAATTGTCTATGATCATGTGAATTGGCGGAAAAGGATTCCAGTAGCCAACCCTACCTATTGGGACTTAAGGCTTGGTTTGTTGTTGTTGTCTTCTAATATACGGACTAAATAAAGTTTGATATTACCAATGTTAGTTTGCAGTTCATTGTTGACATTTGCATAGCTGCAAGTAAAGGTTCATCCTCTTCTTCCCTCTTCTTAGTCTTCCAACCTCTCCCCACAGACTATTACACAGAAGAAGTATTGACATATTTGTTAATTATATTTGGATGATTTCTCATATAGTCACTTTTGTGTTAAGGATTTGTTATTTTGGGCCTATTTAAATGCCCATGTTTGATCCTTTCTGTTCTTAATGGCCTCTTGTTGAGTTCAATATCAGTGGTCTAGCGTTCTATATGTTTGCTAGGAATGCAACATAAAAATTGGTTATTGAATTAAGCTAGTGGACTTTCCTACGTCCATATTATTTCTTTTTGACTGTTTAATACCCTTAAAATTGAAAGTAAATTTTATAGGACTATAAGACCAACTACGTATACGAATCAGAATGTTGGACAACTAAGAAACAGCATATCCAAAAAGTAAAGTTGCTGAAGTGAGAATTCTAAGGCGGATAAGTGCTTTACTGTTAAACAATAAATTATGGAGTGAACATATTTGTCATCAGTTAGGCATAACTCTTGTAGGAGATAAGTGAGGGGCAGCTTAGATGGTTTGGGCATCTGCAACGTAGGCCAAATAGTAGAACAATGAGGAGGACTAAGCTAGTTACTTTTAGGGGTAGTAGAAGGGGTAGGGTTAGACTAAAATTACTTGGAATGAGATGGTGAATAAGGATTTAAAAGCATTGAAATTGTTTGAGGAAATCGCCCACAATAGCTTAAGTTGGTGGAAAAGGATTCATGTAGATTTCAGTTCATGTTATGCTGAATTTTGATTAGAAACCTTGTCAGCAGAAGAATTTCTTATTGTGTCTCGTTCAGGTTTTCGAAAAGAGAATGGAATGCTTGCTTTGTTTTCTTTTGTTTTATCCCTCAGTTTCTTCATTCAAATTTTATACAACTCTTTTAGATTAATCAAGTTTCATAGCTGGAAAAACATAGTTCTATAAGACTTTCATTGATCTATTCCCATGATCTTTTAAATATGTGACTGACTTTTATTAAAAACTCTAGGGATCTGAGGATCATATTCTGGATTCACTTAGATTGTCCTATAAAAGTATTAGTACTAGTGTTCCCTTGCACATTCAATTTTCATCATTTCATTGGCACTGTGATTGGTTCATAAGTATACCAATGAATGGCCTATTCAGTCCCACCATCTCTAGAATATTATGCCATTTGCCTCTGAGATTTATTTTTAATCCAATCCTCTGCAGAAGTACAAATTATCTAATCATTGTATTGACTATCAGAACTGGAAGGGTAACAATTGAGACCTGTTTCCCTACCTACTACATGGACATCGTTTGCATCTTACAAAACAACAGTACGAAATTCACTAATATATTGATTCCTAATTATTCCAAAAAACAATAACAGTTGACATTAGCTGCAAGCATCAAACATAATTCTCTGAACTATTCAAGTCTGTATAAAATAGTTGGAGTCGTAGCTTATAGGGATTCATGATGTTCAAGCAGCTCTAGGGTGCTAGTGTAGTCTATATGATTTTGTAACCCACTCAGTTTAAATTTCATACCCAAGGATGATGTCTTTCCTTTGTCCTTCGACTTGGTTAGTGATGGACTTCCATCAATTTGAGTTTGCAAGGGCAGGATGCTGCATAAGCCAAACTCTGATATATATATATATATATATATATATGCACATTTGCACTTCTTGATTGACTGCTGATTTTTGCTATAGTTTCTAAACAAGAATTAAGAACTTACCTCCATTGATGCACCAACATGAACCAGAGTAACTCATTTCTGCAGTTTAAATCAAATTTCCTCACTATGAGAACTTGTAGTGCAAGTTTTAGAAGGTTTCTGTGAGCAAATGTTTTCTTATTACACCTAGGCATGTATAACTACAGAATTTTTGCAATTGTGTGTTCCATTTGAAAGGTATTATTTTCTGCCTCAATTATTTTTGGGTCATGGGCTTGTGGGATTTCTTGGGTGATATTAATCTGGGTTTTAAAAATCATTTTTGGTTGCATCTTCAAATTTTTATTTTCTTTTTAAGATTTGTTGGATTAAGGGGTTGATTTTTTGCTCTTTTTTTTTTTTTTGGTATATTTTGCCTAGGATGAACCATTGTTACTCTCAACATGGACACTTTTTTCACGCTTGGCATGTACACCTTTGCCATTTCTTCATGTAGGGCTGTGTGGTGAAGAAGCTTGAGTTAAAGTTGAAGTAACATGTTCATGGGGCTTCCAGTGTCACTTTTTATTAGAAGGGACTGCAAAATCTAATAATTGAATTTAAAAACTAAGCTCTTTTCCATCTCTAACTAATCATGTATGTTGGAAGTTTTTCTTTTCCTGCGCCTTTGTGTACTTGTTAGGCGTGCCTGTGTTTGTGTGCTTGATTAAATCTAGACAAAGCATGTTGAAGAACTTCATTGTAGTATTTTTCAAATAATAATGTCCGAGAGACCTTGCTTGCATTGGATGGTTGTGTTATTTGGCCCCGAAAAAATGTAATATTTTATTAAAACCAGAAGAATGTGAATTGTGCAGATGTGCGGATCGGTACATCTATTACTATAAATATTGACCAAATTCGTAAGGAGATTTTGGCTTTAATTTTTCAGAATGTATAATAGTTGTTCATCATTGATTCATGGATGGCAGAAGTATTTCATGTATGATTTTGTTATTGCATTTCAGTCACTTTGACAATGAGGAATTTGCCCACTCCCACCGAGGGAAAGGGGCTTGATACTTGAACAATGTTGTGAGATTCTATTTGACAATACTAATCTGAAGTTGTGATCAGGTTGTACTTGAATTTTGGCATATTAATTAGAAAAACAGGCAATATTATTGTCATCAATCCAACTACTATTTAAATTAGAGGATTATTGCATTGGTTCAAAGCTATCTACCCCTAGATTACAAAGCAATGAGTAGCAAATAGAATCTCACAACATTCATTAAATTATGAATGAGAAATTTTTGTGAATAATTTTGGATTATTAATTATGAATGAGGAACTTAAAGCATATACAATCTGACACACTCCATGGAATTAGAAGAGCGAAATGAGGAAGAAGTTTTGAGTTTTCAATTGTAATGGGTATTTAGTATTGTTTGTATTTACATATCTCATATGATGTAGTTGGAAGCTCAAAAAGATTTAGATTGACCTTAGGATCCATGCATTTAATGAAAACTCTATTTACATTAGTTCTAGGTTGGATAGATATTGTAGAGGCACAATAAGTCTGAAAAACAGAGATCTTGTCAATGAACATCTTGGCCTTGACAAATTCTTGAGGCCACTTGGCAACGAATGATCTGTTCTCGTCAATAAGAAAATACCAAGAGCTCAAAAATCTCAGACAGGTCATTCGGCGATGAATGAATGTTGAACATCCGTCGACGAGTATGTCGGGCTGAACGACACTCTAGCGTGAACACGAACGAAAATCTTTTATTTTAAATGATCCAACGGCAAGAAATCTTTCAGATGGCGAGAACACTTATAAACATAACCTCTAAACCTTAGGGCATTACTTTTTGCATACTTTTTAAAAGCTTTGAACGTATTACAAACTTCTTGCCTGCACTCAAAAGCATTCATATCAAGTTTGGGCATTTCATACGTTGAGTTTCAAGATCAAAGGGCGTTCACTTATATCTTTTGCAAACAACTTGGGTATTGAGGTTTTGTAAACAAAGTATCGTTTATGATATATTGATCTTTATTTTCAAAGTTTTGTACTCTCACAATCATATTGTTAAATATTTCTTGAGACCAAGAACTTGAGTTCTTCATATATAAATTACATGAAGACATTTTTAAAGGGTTTATCATAGTTTAAATATTTGAAAGTATTCACTTTTATTCAAAGTTTTCATCTCATCTCAATTATTGCAAAACATATTTGATTAGATCTTTGAAGCAGACTTGTCCTTCAAATAATTTTATAAAGATCATATGGTGGATTAGATCTTTGGAGCATATTTATCATACATATTTTATACAATGATCATTCATTGTTTATTGCAAAAGGCTTCATTGAACGTATTACATACACTCAATTGAGCTTTATGTTATATCATATGAGTATATATTAGGATTTCAATTGTACTCCTTGGCTTGTTAAGGAGCGTTTGAGTTTTGCAGAAAATTGTAATTATATTGTTGTATTGACGGTTCGGGTTGTGAACCGGGTTGAGGAGGAAGCTACGCCTCTTATAAGCAGCGGATTGTAACGGGAAGTTTCGTCCCAATTAAAGGAGCGGGATTAGTGGAATCCTTGAGTGGGTTGCTCAAGGCGAGGACGTAGGCCGGGTTGACTGAACCTCGTAAAAACTGTGTTTGCATCTCTCTTTCCCTTAATTTTTTTAATTTCAGCTTGCATTTAATTTTGTGGTTGTTGTGTATGTGTTAACTGGTAAGTACGTTAGTATAATAATTGGGTAAGATTGATTGATTAATAAATTCACACATTAAAATTGATAAGTTGAGAAATATTGAACTTCTTGTCATCTAAGTTGTACGTGTATGGTTATAAGTAGTTCAAAATTAGAACTTGAGTGACACAAATTTTAAAATACTCAATTCACCCCCCCCTCCCCCCCCCCCCCCCCCCCCCCCCCCCCGGCCTCCTGAAATTACACCTAAGTTAACACACTCTAAAATATGATAAGAAATGTACTCAGTAGAGTAAGGGTGTTTTTTCTCAAAATAAATTTGCAATCTTTGAAAATGATATATATGATAAATACTTTAAAGATTTAAATCCTGTGAAATATTTCTCCAAAAATATTTTCAATAAGAAGTAAGAGAACCTAGGGTTTTTACTTTCAAACAATATTTGCATAAATAAATATATAAGATCTTTGAAGAAAAAAGTGAAATGTGGAAATACATGTTTTTCAAAAATCTTAAAACCCAAAAGAAAATTTTCCCAAAGATGATATTCAAAAATATGGTTTAAGGGAAAATATGGTTTTGCTCAAAATAATTGTACAATAAAGAATAAGATAAACTTTTGAATCTTGTAATGGATATGTAAAGATTCACAAGCTATATAAAGTTTCTCCAAAAAATTATTTATCAAATAAACATGTGGAGAAACACAAATTTTACTCTCAAGGAATGATTTTGAAAGAGAAGAAAATGAATGAGTAAGTGATAAAAAATAAATGCCCAAATGAATACTCTCTTGAAAGATTTTCAAAAATAATAAGAGAGTTGAAGAGTGTAAAAATTTACCTCGAAAATATTTTTGAAATAAAAATGAAAGTGGGGAACTTTAATTAAAAAAAATTGAGAGAGTTTTTGAAATTAATCAAAATTGCTAATCAAGTTAATGAAAGTGGTATTTATAGACTTCTTGAAAATATGACCGTTTGGGGACGAAGTTCGTATTTTGAAATTTGTTTAATTAAAATTTAACCGTTTTTAAACACTGGAAATTACTGAGACCCGAGAGGTTTGATCGACCAATGCTAGCGCTGGTCGGCTGACCACACACAACAATTTGAATTTTAAAACAGGTTCGGTCAACTAAGGAAAGGATCAATCGGTTGGCTTGGGCGCCTTTTCGAACCTTTGTAGGTTCGGTCGGTTGATGCTTAAGCCGGTCTGTCGGTTCATGAGGATGGGTCTGCTGAGGGCCTTTTTGAACTAATTTGCGAGCCTTTGACTTTGGTCAATTTTCTTAGGTCGGTCGATTGAGCATTTTAGTTCATTTTAGGGTCGGTCGCCCGATCATGACCAAAAATACAATTTTGCCCTCAGGGCAATGTCAATCGGCTGAAGTCTTTAAAACGTGTAATAGGTCGGTCGACTGAGCCTAGTTAAAACTCAAGTTTGGCCTTATTTTTGACCCTAAAACATTTTAAAACCTTTTGTATGATTTTGAAATTTAAGAAAAAGGTTTTTCTTTGAAAGTTTTGATCCCCTAAGGTCAATCTATGGTTTATCCTGAGCATTAGGTCATATCATGCAAAGATGTACTTTATTACAGACCAAATAATAAAAACTAAACTTCATTACAAATGAAATAGTAAACGTATTCTTCTTTATTCCTTTGACTTCATGGAATGCGCCTAATAATGAACTTTACGTCATTTGTGGCTTCCATCTTTAGTCCCCTTATGTGTGTGTTGAATTATATATTTGTTCACAAGTTAAGTACACATATAAGATGCTTGCGCTTTGTTAGCATCAAAACAAGAGTCGAACTCAAAAAGTCAATAATTTTGATGGCATCAAACTTGACTGGTTGATACTTTAGCATATGTAACTCCATGCCCCATATCAACTATTGGGTATGCCCCATATCAATGAGTTGTCTAAAGTTTAAATAATATAGTCCTTAAAAAATTTCTACCGAAGTCTAGGAGCATGACGGCAACATAAAAAAGGAGTAAGAATCTAAAATTAGTTTGAGTTAGAAACCTTTATTCCTAATTATTTAGAGTTTTTTAAAATTATATATTTTGAGTAGCTTTAAACAATTGCAAAATTATTTTTGGTTATACTTTGGGTCAAATTTTTAATTTTACTATCTTTATGCACGTCATCCTTCTAAGAATGAAACAAAAAATGAAAATATAGAAAATACATTTATTTTTAAAATTAAAAATTCATAGATCTTTTATTTATTGAAGTATGTAGGGTTATTAAACTACAAGGAGAAAATTTCCACGCCTTTTTTTATTGTTAGTCCTACCAAATTTCAATAAAAATTCAGACATTAAATTATATTACTTTATTTTTTTACACTCTATTTCCTAAGTTCTTTGGTCGTACTACAAATAGTTAAAACTTGAAATCTTTTCGAGATGCATTTGTTATTAGGTTCTCATTTTTTTTTTTTTTTTTTGTTCTTTGTTCTATATCAAAATTGATGACCATACAAAATTATTTTCAAAGTAAAAGACATAGTTAGCTTTGAAGTAATGACAAGTGACAAAAAATGAGTGGCTTAATGGGCAATATATATATAGCATTAATCTAGCTTAATAGCCTTGATAATAGGTATTGATTTCCATTAATTTTTTTAATTAATTTTATATTTTTTAATAGGAATGATCTAAAATTACATTGTCCATTAATAGGAGGTTAAGTCATATATTGTCAATTTCAAATGGAAAGGGTCATACAAATTTAAGATCTGATTAGTTGTGCAAGAAGGATAATTGATTATATACGAAATCATCTAAACTTATGTAACCTTGTTTAGTAAATCTCTAATTATATCCATTTCAATGCTCCTTATTTGTTTCTTATGTATCTTTTTTTTACAAATAATTATTATGAATTGGTTTGAACTTTATACCATGGTATTTTTTTCATTTACTTTTGTCACGAAAGGTTTTTTATTTTCTGGGCAATGATCCTGCTATTGGCAATAAAACATTGTGGAAGCTCAAAAAATTTATTTTTACTTTGAATTGTGATTGTTGACTTAAATATGAAATTAAATATTTTGATCAGAATTATGGACTTCCTTTTCATTGCTATGCAGAGTATGAAATTAATTTATAATTATATATAAAAATGTATGAAATTTTATAAGTTTATATATATATATATATATATGAAAAATTCAAAATACATAGTATATATTGTTAAATTTTTGATAATTCAGGCGTAGTAACATGTCTTAAAATTAATTGACTTTAAAAAACATGTTTAGTGCATAGCAATATAATCAGTTCTTTGTAGCGTCTAAAATTTGTTTCATGTGCATAGTACGTACACCTAACTAGTAATTATAAAAATCTGATCTTGTTTTATAATTTCGTAAATTTTTTTTTTATAAAAATAGGAAATATCTTTTTAAAATTTGCTTATAAATCTTCAAAAACTTAAAAACAAGATACACATTTGTAATTATATTAAAAGTTTAAAGTAAAAAATGAAAATTATTTTTTAAAACTAAATAGGCTCTAAAGATGCTCAAGTGACTTAAAACTCTTTTTGAGCATAATAGAAAAAAGTCATGTAATCAATTTAGTTCTACATAACTCATTTCTGTTTCATCCTTGTGCACCAAATGCATAATTAAATTTTATACCAATGAAACTCATCCTCTATTCAAATTTTATAAAGTCCAAACAAGCAGGATCCAACTTTTCTTTTTCTAGAATATGATGGCCTTCGATTCCCATAGGATATTTAGTCCTATATCCTTTCAAGTTTAAACCCTCTCCATCTCTATAACCCATTCTTGGATACATGATTAACCTCAACAAACTTCAAAGTTAAGGCATAATACATTATTTACATTAAGGTTTCAGCATACGTAAAATCGCTAACATTATCTCTCTGTTCTTCGAATCAAATAATAGCAGATCCATGTTCAAAATGTTCTATGCATAATAGCAAAACCCCAGACCAAATATAATGCTCATCTGTTTAATCATATATCCATTCATCAGAAGATTCACAGCTTGCTCTTGGGAACTATCACAGGTGCAGCTCTGGACCTCCTCTCCACTGCTCGAGACACTTGTTTTACTGCATCTTTTGATAACCATGGGGGTCTGCTCAGCCATTCTCCTCCATCTACTACCATTGTGGTTCCATTTATGTACTTTCCTACACACAAATAGACCAATAAGACTACTTAAGATTGACATATCTAGTGTTTGGAACACAATGAAAATAGAATTATCTAGAATAACAATTCTAAAAAATGTACATTTTCCATCAGGCACAAATCTGCGAAAAGATGGTTGAATTTGTTGAGAATCTGTGAGAACTGGAAGGTAAATTTTCAAATAAGGGGCAAAGTAGAAAAAACAAGTAAAGAAAGCTTTCACATTTGCAATATCAAGTGAAAGAATTCAATTGAATCCATTAATAATTCCGTCCATTCCAAGTTGTATTAATGGGTCTCATCTGAATTGAACTGATGTTGAATTTGGGAGTATGGACTGGAGTCAAGCCCATCAAAGCTAAAACCTTACGAATTTTCTAGGGCATAGTTTGGCTAAAGAGGAACTTATGAAAGCGAACCGATTCAAGTTATTGTAAAAATTGTTTGGCCAATAGTGACAAAGAGTTGTAAGAAAGCAAAAGATAACCAGAGCATTTTGGTAAAAAAAGTTTGAAAATGATTAAAATGAGCACAATAGGTGTGTCATTTTAAGAAACATATTAATGTGGATAATTTGGTAATATTTGAAAAAATCTAAGGAAACCCATGGAATTGAAATTTTTTGAAAAAGTCAATATTTAGCTTTTAGAATCTCCAACTCCATAAATTTTTTAATATCTCCAAATAAGCTAAAAGCTAGCTTTCTAAAGTTGAAAAATAGTTTATTAAATGTATTATACCCAACTTTCTTTTTAAAAGGAGAAGCTCACCCATAAAGGGGGGCCTAACTCACCCTAAGGTATCGAAACAAAATCTCTAACTTTGCATTGATTAGGGCTCATTTGTAGTCAAATGGGGTCCAAATTTGGTCCATACACAAGTCAAGGTGAAATTAAAATTCATTCTAAAATTATGTCTGCATTTATAAAGTACATGTCTAAGGTGATCTTCGATAGGAAATGAGAAAGGAGGGAAATGGGTTCCCCACTTTGTTGTTTCATTGAGGGGAAGGAGAATAAGAGGGGGGGAAATAACTGTCACTCAACTTTACTACATAGTCATGTCCTTTTTTTAATCTGTTTTTGGAAGGATTAATTTTGAAAGGGAGTGGAAAAAAACCCTTTTTATTCTGCTCCTTAGTTTTCCATTGTACAAATGAAGGAAAAAGAACTTTCTACTCGCATATTCTTTCTCCCTCTTTCCTTCCCCTTTTAGTTTGACTAAAATTAGTATAACAAGTATTTGAGAATTTTGGTGTTCGGCACAGATCTGGCCCTTCATTGGAGTTATCTATGTTTTTTATAGTATTATTACGAAGTATAATGCTGTTGTTTGTAAAGGGGATGTTTGCCTCACATTATCTTGAATTCTTCCTGAAAATGTGACCCCCTGAATATTGGATGCCCACATTTGAGAACCAACATGAATCCTTCATGTCATGCATACTGATCCCTAGGACTGCAAGATATCCCTAAAATATGCAAGATAACCCTCATGTAATCTTTGATTTTTATGGGAATCCAACTTGCGCCTAGATGACTTTGCCCCTTCTTGTTTAGTTGTGTTAGTAGTAGTAGTAGTTGCTGTTGTAATAATAATAATAATGACAATTATTATTCTTACTATTAAAATATATTATTGAAAACTAAAATTATTATTATTTATTCAATTACTATATTTAAAAGTATGAATGCATGCTATTTTCTGGAAGAAAATATTACTGTTTTAAAATATAAGACAAAACTTGTTTAATTTCTGAAGAAATTTAGAGAAAATATCTTATTCAAGAGTACTTTTTAAATAGGTTAAGACCAAAACCTAAAAAATTTTGTGCATGGCCTCAATTTAAGACTTGTACAATTTCTTTTATAGAAAAAAAGAAAAAGATATATTAGGAGAGAAGGAGATTACAATTTAAAAGAGGATGAGCTGTCCTAAAATAAATTATAAAAATAATAATAAAAATAAATAAATTATAAGATCGGCCTAACAAGTCACATAAGAAACCCCCTCTTTAAGCCCTTGCCCTCATAATTTACTGGACACTTCAAGTTTGCTAATTCATGTTGCCCTTTCTTCAGCTTTTCCTCTCTTTATCCAAGCGAACTTCATTACCTCCAGGACCGGAGAACCACAGCCCCATCTCATCCATCAATTATTGAGTTTCTAAGTCCTTCTAATCAACCTCAACAATGGGAGTGGGCAAAATCTTTTCCTTATGGTGTTGCTTTTGACTAAAACCATCCTCCTCAATTATAAAATTGCCCTCTAAGCCTTCCAATGGAGATGGCACCACATATGATAATCCCAAGTAAATCAGATGATTCAGAAACATAGGCACACTGATCTTGAATGTCATCCAAAAGCAAGCCACCCTCATCCGCAAATTCACTAATATCATCACAATCATTTTCTGATGCATCACCCAGTTACTCCTTTTCCTTGGCCTTTCTCATTTCTTTGTGCACCAGGCTGCCCTTTTATTTCTGTCTCCCTTTTGAAGATTCTGAGAATTCACGACACATGGAGAACTTTCAGCAATGTTGATTACATTTTTCCGGGAATTTCTAAAAAAATTATCTTGCTTATCCACCAGGCGAACATAAACCTTCTCAAAATTCCTTCCCTTACCAGAAGAGTTATCCCCCTCCTTGACAGCTAACCCAGTATGTTACCGAACCACCTTTGTGAACCTTAGTGCAAGCCCCTTACTCAGTTAATGCTGAGGGCAGGTTCTTGATCAAACACTCATCCTGGCAGCAACACTCTTGAACTGAAAGAACAGGATCACCAGTTGAGTTTCCCAATACTAACTGAGTTGCCACTAAGCCTACGTGGAGGCTGCCAGCTGGATTCACCCTCCAATCCCCTTGTGTTGAGCAATGGAAGGCTTGGAATCCTTTCCCTGCGATAAAGCGTTAAATCTGTTCTGCAGAAGGGGAAGGGCCATCTCCATATGAGAGTTGATTGTACCAGGCTTATACAGTCCATCTCTAAATTCTGTAGTGGGGGCCTGTGGGGCTCATTACCTTCTTTGTGATAAATAGACTTCTGGGCCTGGCCAGGAAGCCCATTAAGATTTAAACTGTTATGAGCTTCAAAATACTGTTGGATTTTAATTTAACTTCCCTTCGGCTGGAAGTTACTGGACCTTCTCTATTACAGAATGAAGCCTAAGTCTGTTTGTAGGCAATCCATAATATGATCATTGAATCCAATGGTAAAGATATCCTTTTCGCCCTCCCCAATGTTTGATAATTTAATACAAATTTTTAAATGTCATATCACTCACAAAACTTTCATCATTGATGTTACTTATGACAAAATAAATAGCATTGTTCAAATCACAAAGGCCATTTATGTTCAAGAAATCAAATCACTCCCTCAAACTATGTGGCTTCGACACTTTTACAAAGCAACCATGTTTGTATCAAATGGAAAATCTTATAGGACATTCCTTAGACACTCCGTAAATATGTTGATAATTTATAATATATGAAATTTTGTTTGGGATAGAGAAAGAAACCTTATTAAGAGAAGAAAGAATAATATATTTATAAATGTCATTTTTTATGCAATGTTTGCAGCCCCTTATGCCCAGATGTAATCTTTTTTTTTCTTTTTTTTTTTCTGGATTTTTCTAAGCATATGCACCTGTGCTGCATCTCCTTTTGTTTCACATACTTTATCACATTTGTGGCAATCAAATACTGCAATTGACAAGCTTCTTTGCTCTCATCATAATGCTCCCAATTAAGGTGTATCTTAGTCAAGTCTGCACAGTCAATGACTTGAACTCACCTCGACAAGAGAATCTTCACCCTGAAACTTGATGCGAACTAAATTGAGTCTATATTTATTGTGCTTAAGCTCAGCTTGAGAGAAAGATTGTAAAACCTGACCCCAACTTGGCTCATCAAAGTTTGGAAGAATGTCTTGCACTTGCATAGAACTCAACTCAGGAACTAGTGGTGTTCACACTAGATGCGTGGAAAAGGAAGATGATGGAAGTTGTGAATTTGATGATGGCCTAATGGATGAATGGAAATAAGTTCCAGAAAAATAGAAAGACAAGGAAATAAAGGTGAACACAAAGAAAGAAGTATGGAAGGTGGCGGTTGACAGAATGGCTTCTAGCAATGGAAATGGGTGGGTGTGAACATTGCTAGTGTGGGCAATATAGGCACCATGAAAATGAGTTGGGATCGAACCAGTAACCAAAAATGAAAATCTTAAGTTCTGTGACGTAAAATATGTAAATATTATTAATATTATACATAATAGAAAAGGGTGTTCCAATGACACAAGACTCCCCACTTTGTGAGGGTAAGGGGAGGATCGTCACAGTGTACGCCACCATACCCCTGCTTTTATAAGAGAGGTTGTTCCCTTGGACTCAAAACCGTGACCAACCAGTCAGAGGATCAAGAAATGACTTGATTTGAATTGTATGACTCGATTCAATTCACTAGCTTCTCAATTCAAATCTATTAAGTGAAACGAAATAAGTAGGAAATGAACTTGAATCTTGCAATTCTTGATTTGAAACTTATGGTTCAAAATTTGAATCTTAAGATTTGTGATTAAGTACTCATTTGCACCGACTGAATCCAACAAATCAAATTGGTTCCCAATCAAACTTAACTATTTAAAATTTCAAAAAAAAATTCACGATTTTTTTACGATCCATTTGGAACTTGAAAATATTGGGGAAAGGAAAGGAAAACAACATGGATTTCACTTTTTCATGTTCGGTTATCAGAGAAAGTGAGAAAGAAATAAAAAATATACCAAATCAATGACACATCCTTAACATTTGGTTTTTCTTAATTTTTAATCATATTAGAACAATTTTTTATTTTAAATGGTATTTGATATAGAGAGAAAATACAGAGGAAAATGAATTTCCTTCTTATATTCCTTTCCTTTCCTTTTCCCAAAGAAAATCCTTGATACAAATTGGCCATTAAATTTTTTTTTTTTTTTTTTTTTTTAAAAAACCCTTAAAACCTCTTCCAATGGCCTTTAAAGGGCCTTTAGAATCAAAATTCAAAATAAACAAAATCTTTCTACTTTTGTCTCTCTTCTAAATTGTTTCCAAAATTTTAGTTCCCTAAGCTTTATCCAGAGTTTTTGAAAATTCCATTATCTCTTCATTCTCCTCATGAATAGTTTATTTTGAAACTAGATGTGTCTAGATATGGTAACATCTTCGCAAGTTGACATTTCAAGAGTGAGTTACTTTTACTTTCTCAACATTCTAACAGACATAGATGTGCATGTGTGTATATTAGAGTAAATGATCATTCAATTTTCATCAATATACTCCATTTTTAATATGTTGTGTTCGTTTTAGATATATACTTATATTACATAATTGAATTTTAGAATTTGTATTGAATCTTATGATTTGATAGAATTCTTAGTTCACAGTTCAAAACCAGTTTCATAACTACGTCTATTATAGTGTCTTTTGTGTTAGACATGAGAAATTCATTAAAGGGCAATGATGAAGTGCCAACCCAAAAATGTAAACAGATCAAATATAAGTAATCTATAAAATCTAAAGCAACTTGTATATCTGAAAGTTGTTGCCCATTAAACCATGCAGAGACTTAGAACACCTCTCCTTGGGAATTAGAGACGTTTCAACTCCTTCAAAAACCTTTCTATTTGACTGTCTTCAAACCTCCCATAAATGATGAGGGAATCAAAGTTCAGCCTTTTTTCCTCTATGTACAAGTATTATACCTCCTCAAGCCCAAAGTTCTTTCTTAACTGACCCAACTGTTGCCCAAGAGAAATTAACAAGTAACAATACAAGCTCCCACAAATTCCTTGTTCAAGAAAAGTGTAATAAGACGTGGTTTACTGCATAGCCGCATTTTTACAGAGGAGACGTCTATCGACTTGAACTTTTCCCCTTTTTGAAGGTTTGCATCTTCAACACCCTGCTCCAAGTTGCTTCCTATGCAAAAAAAAAAAAAAAAAAGCCCCAGCTCTAGCTGGAGCACACATCTTCCAAATGGCTTCCAAGGGAAAATTGATCCTCCCAATGTGGCAATGACATGATCTATTTTTTCAAGCTCATTGTTGTAAGATTTGAGGGCAAGCCTTAACCGAATGATAAGGATGTTGTTACACTCAAGCCAGAAAGTCACAAGTTCAAGCCATGGAAACATCCTCTCCAATTGTGTATGCAAGGCTGCATATACCATGCTCTCCCCAGGCCCCCAATATTGCATGGGAACTTTGTGGAGTGAGTGTTTCATTTTTCATTCTCACAAGATTTAACTGCAAAAAGGACACTGATATTCAATTTACACCCAAGTCTGCCTTAGCCTTCCCTGTCAGACCTGACTCCATAATCATATCAAAGAGGTTAGGGAAGGTTTCCAAGTTCCAACTGCCAGTCTTGCGCATTCCTCGCAAATGAAATGTTCCATATTAATAAATTCCAATAGAGAAGGAAAAATAAGAGCAAATTAAAGCCTCTTTGTCACAGGGCAGAGAGAAGAAGTCCGGGAATTGATTTTTAAGAGGAACAACTCCACACCAGCGGCCATGCCAAAAAAAAACACTGCTGCCATTCTTATAAATACTCTATTAAGCCTGCCGGCCAAGTGTCAGAAGAGCTAAAGTATACTTTCGAAGCCACTTGAGCCAGCTCAAACTTCATATCAAGATAAGTCAGCAAACTGCTGAGTCGAACTTGACTAGCTCACAAGCACACTGACACCCCTATTACCAACTCCACTTTATCAGCATCATCATTGCTGAATAGCTTTAAAACATAAAGTCGTGTAATCTTCACAGTTCCTGACAATTTTTCCCAAAACATATTCCACAAGTTCTAGGGAAGCATCTGTTGAGTTTCCTCAACCTTGTCCGAGAGGGAATCAATGGTTATTGGGGATTTTTTGATCAATGATTTATACTTGGAGCAGAAGAGAAGGACTAGTAGTGACTTCAGTAGTAGCCTTCCAATCTCTCAGAATGATAACTGATGTGCCAATCTTGTCATGTCTGCACCACACACCCAAATCTATTCTAATAGGTATATTGAATTACTTCTCTCAATCTGGATGAACCAAATAGCAGAAATCATGGTGCACCTCTACAACCAAAATCTTTAGAGCCTCCAAAGCCACAAATATTGAAACTTAGATAACCATGTGGTAGATTTAGCTAAGTTACACTTCTTTGGAAGTCCATGTACTTCTAACAGGCAAAAGAGCACCCCTGTGAAGCTCTAAGGTTGATGGAAAAAGGGTGTGAGAGTTTATACGTATTTCATAGAAGCCCACAATAAAGTTTATTCATTTGCCCAAAAAAGGGGTTAGGGTTATGTTAAGTTGATATTATGGTCACCTTATTAATCATAGTGACTCCCAGAACGTTCTACAAATTCATGTTTGCAATACAGCAGGAAATAAACTTTTATACTAATTTCATATAGTGATTTTAAATGCAAAGAATTTGGATGGAATAGTATAGATCAAGACGATCATGTTGCACAGAACAAATTTAGCATCCAAGTAACTAATGGAGTATTGGATATGTGTTGATGAAAAAGACAGTAGAAATCAATAAGTAAAGATAACTAACCCATGTCAGATGCAAGGTACAGAGCAGCCATGGCAATATCCCACTTCTCCCCCAGTTTAAATAGGGGGTCATACTCTTCAAATTTTGGAGTGATCTCCTCAGGAGCAAGTTTACTAGCTCCCATAGTGTCAGCAATAGGTCCTGGAGCAATCCCATTTACTCTAATATTGTAATCTGTCCCCCACTCCAAGGCCAGGCTCCTTGTAATGCTATCAACAGCTGCCTAGTAAAGGGGAAAATATAGAGAAATTTCAAAAATATTAAAATGAAGTTCTTCATAAACTACCATGTTGTGTTGACAAACCTTGGCTGCAGAAACATGGATTTGATACCAAGTCGCCGTATAATGCAAAGTTGCACTAATATTTATTATTGTTCCACCATCAGATGAATCCTTCCCTGGTCCTCCTTTCTTTAGATACTTAAGTGCTTCATGTGACATTGTAAAAGTGCCAACAGAATCTATATCGATTACTGTAAAGAGACAGAGACCAAGCAAAATAAATAAGCTTTCAAGTCTTACCCATTATTAGCACAAGAGCCTCCAAGGCAGAAAAAACATATTAGAAGAATGTCTTGGTGTGGTATTGACACATTATTATTTCACCAAGCAATTTGACCTTCCCCAGAGTACAGATGGTGTGGGACCTTGTGCAATGAGTGACACTTTTTTTTTTTTTGCAATTTGATTCATTTCAAAATAATATTTTATCATAGTAAAATACATGAACAATATTTTTTGCATTTTTTTCACAATTTGATTCATTTAAAAACAATATTCTTATCACAGTAAGATCCATGAACAAACCACAAGGAAATTAAATCCACAGTGAAGTCTTGTTCTGTTTATATGACATTTAAGACGAACACAAGATATTTAATACAATTTGGAAGGATTTCATTTTTCTGTTATCAAATATCATGGAAGGATTTCATGCAATGTTGGCTGAAGAGTTCCTACTGCTTTCATATAGTGGTCGTTTTATGTAAAGAGGCCTCTGCCTTTTGTAATGGAAACCAAACTGGAAGAGTCTTGTACCATGGGAACTGGGATACCGAAACCAGATATCAAAAAATATATCAATATGGAAATGAAACTAACACAATTTTTAAAGCCAGGAAATATTTGGTTACTTCCTTACAAAAATAAAGAAGTTCCTTGGTCCACATCTGAAGTTAATGAAACAGTCAATTCACCCAACCCTAGAAATGTTTCTCATTTTTTTATTGACCTCAAATGAATAAGTTGCTATGACATTGACAGAAAAAAAAAACTTCCCTATCTAATTGCAATATATTCATAAGCATTGAAACACTAAATTGCGAAGAATAAAAATCTCTAGTTTGAAATCAGAATCAATATACCAGCTAGATAAGATAGCCTGTGAAAGATAAATATATTTTTTCTTCTTTTTTTATTTAGGATCAGCATGAAAGAACATTCTATTCAACCACATTTTCTGGTATCAACCTGTTCGAAAGCCATTTGATGATAAATCCTCTGCTGACACAAGAAAATTTCCTGCTGCAGCATTGACAAGAATGTCAAGCCTGCCAAAATGCTTAATAGTTGATTCCAAAACTCTAACTGCATCATCTTGTTTGCGAACATCTCCCTCGAGTCCAATAGCCTGCCACATAGACAGCAGAGCGACATTCTAAAGTCATTAAAAAAAAAAATGTCGTCCTGGGCCACAAGGGTCCCTGCTTTGCAAGGGTATTGGGAGGGTCATCGCATTGCACACAGTCTTACCCCTACTTATATACAGACAGGTTGTTTCCTTGGACTTGAACTTATGACCGACCGATCACAAAGGAGCAACCTTACCATTGGTCCAAGCCCTGCCCTCATTTTTAAGTCACAAAACTAACAATAATTCAGTCATCCAAATTATGTAATTCTAACTGTTCAAAAGCATTCACACGATAATAAAAATATAAATGTGTGTGTGTGTGCGTGTGAGCAATCAAAACAAATAAAGAACAGAATTGAGCAAAAGCATATACTAGATATCACAAATTGAAGTTATGTATAGATATATCAACTACTCCAATGTAATTATATATGGTAAAACTGAAAGCCAGGAATCATCCCCAAGCAACTATACTATCCTCATTAGTATGTGATAGTTTAGTCATTCTCTCTTGACTTCATGATTTTTTTTTCTATGATTTTCTCAATGCCAAAGGATGTTTTTTTTTTCTTTGGTGACACTGCAGAAGAACTTCAAATGATATAATTTTTATTAGAAAAACATTATAGAGTGTTGGGTGTGCAGTCATGTGGAGTTGGGTCATGGGAAACATGAGTTGGATATAGACCTGCCTCGACATTTTACACACCTAAGACTCAAAACCCATGTATTTGTGCTTATAGACTGAGACTTTTACAACCACAGTAGGTAATGATGGAAAACTTGATCTGTAACTTATGATTTGCTAGGAAACGTCAAGAATACTACTGGGCTACAAGGCTGGGGTTACCAAGAAAAGTGTAGGAATAATTTTCGTGGTGCATTATTCAATTGTAGTCTTCCATTCACCGTTTTTATCAAAATATAATCACAGTATTACACACTGTTCAATTGGTGTAAACCATCGTATAAATTTGATTTGTGGTCAGTTTTATCATATGAACGTTGCTGAGTCACCACTTGACCTAAAAGGCTAAAAGCTCCCTCACATGAGGAGCTAAGTTGCTCTCGGAGTAAGAAACAACAAATAACACCATTCATGAAAATAACATCTCATGATAATTTAATAAACTGAAGAGACACAAGGATTGAAACTAGAACTTACTAACAATCCTGCTTGTGTCATTTTAAGTCACCACTTCAAAGTTCTAGTTATTAGGTCGAGGACCACCAATGAATAGGCGTAGCTCTAAGAGGCATATTTTAACGCCTCATAATTAACACACTAACATGCGAAATGGAAAATATCCATTGGATAAATTTTTACCAATTTTACTTAGATTTTTCATCATACAAGAACGGTTTACCAAATGAAAAAATATAATTCACCATCACTAAGCCAAATAGTTGAATCCCTCAGCCTCAACAGTGCGAGGGCTCTTGCTTCTTATATCAATATAATTATTTTCTTTCAGTTTCTCGGCAACCAAACAAACAAAGCAGGAGTTTCATAAGAAAAACAGCACCGCAAAGAAGTAAAAAGATAAACCCAGACGAACTTGGAGAGTTTCAAGTGACAGAAAATGGTGAAGTGCCAGAAAATTACAGGGATTCCCAGAGATTGGAGATTGGCAACTGCGAGGTCAAGCACGTGTTTGCGACGACCCATGATGGCCACGGAGGTTCCATGCTTGCCCAACTGCAGGGATATCTCGAACCCAATTCCAGACCCTCCTCCTGTGAGAAGGGCCACCTTCCCTTTCAGTATATCTGCCTTGAACGGAGACTCCATGAATCCAACTCTACTGCCTGTCCCACCTCCCTCTGAAAGAGTTCATTGACGGCCAATGGATTCCTCTAACCAGTGTCTTAAATTTCGATTTCAACCCAAATTTCGAACCTCTGATTGTGCGGAAATTTCAAGGAAAATTTCAATTTGGATGCTAATTTCGATTTTGATATGAAAAAATAACACAAATTAATAGTAAAGTATGGAATTGTTTGTGAAATTAATAATTCATCCACTGCACTTTTTTAAACTATAAAAATAAACTCTTAAATTTAATTTTGTTGACAATAAATTTTTATTAATTGACTATTAGTCAACCATTAAGAATATGCGGAAAAAAAAAAAAGTAATTTTAACTATAATAAAATAATATTTTAAAATGATATATGTTTAATAAATTAAATTAAAAAAACGGTCAATATGATGACTTGAAAACTAACTAAGTGATTCAAAGACATAATTGATTTTCAAATTAACTAGTATATCCGGTCCAATCGTTTTGGATCAACCAAGTGACATCACCATAACAAAAAAATTCTATTGTTATTTCAAAAAAAAATTAAAAAAAATAAGAAAATAAAAATTACTAATAAATCATAAAAAATACCTAACAATTATAATACGACAAAACATTTGTTAGGTGTTATTTTCATATAAATTTAATGGCTAAACACATCATAAAACAAATAAAACACAGTTCAATATTTTTTAAATTCGAGTAATTTATCAAATATAATGTTAAAAAAAAGATAAACGAAAATCTTAAAATTCATTCTTTATAAATTAAAATTGTAAAATTGGATGTTTGTTTTTCCATGTGTAAAATATGAATGTCAAATGAATAAAAAAATTTCAAATTTATACTATTAGGTTGACCATTTTTCGAGACAATTACTGATTTTTCCTAATTTCATTCAAGTTGCTATGTTATTAAATATAATATTTAACAAGACTCAAAAAGTAAGCCACAATTAACAAATTTTCCAATTCAAGCTGATTTTTTAAATTATATTTTATTTGTTAAAGATATATTTAGTCATTTAATTTTCATGAAATGTATATAGAAAATATTTTGTAACAACATAATTATTAAAGTATTTTTAAATTATGATTTATTTATTATAATTTTAAAATTTTAAAATAATAAGTTAATAAAATTTTAAAATTTTCTAACTAAATTTATATATTTTTCTTAATGTATCTTATCAAAAATGAGTGGAATGATAAAAGTGTCATTTTAAGAGGGAAAAAATTTAATTTTTTTCACTTAAACTTAACTAACGATCAACTAACAGAAGGTTCATTTTGTCAATAAAATTAAATCTCCAGAGATTTTGTGGTAGTTTTAAAAAAATTCAAGATGTGGACGCATATCAAACACTAAATAAACTCTAATAATTTTAATAAATAAAGTGTCATGAACCCATAGTAAATAACACTATGAAAGCCCATAAGAAATTTGTTGAGAACTTTTTCCTGACCAAGTCAAGCAGCCTTCACTCTTCATTCAGGTCAGTAGGCACAAGCATTGCATAAGTCGCATCAACCAAAGTATTAACCATGAGAATGATATTAGGGGCAATCACAATTTTATGTAGGCAAAGAGTTATAACAGTGCACAAAGCAATAGTATACATTTTGCCAAGCATAGCAATACATAGAGATGAAAGGATATACTAACATTATTCAATCATGGAAAAAAAATACAAACATTAGCTGAGAGAGTTTCAATCTACAATATAAATCTAGAAGAATACATTTATTTAGTGTTGGATGCATGGACTTGGAATTGAATTGCAATCGTAAATACTTGGGTCCTATGTTTGGAGAGGTTTTGAATTTGGGTTTTGTATTGGATTCGGATAAGATGTCGATAGTCAATATTTTACCAAACAAACTTGAACTCAGATGAAGATGCAAATATCCAAAAAAAAAAAAATTAAATAAAAAGAAAAGCCAAAATTTTCATCAGCTAGATGAGTGGTCCCTCTAGGCGGCCGACCAGCCTTCCCTCCATAACTAGCAGTTGGTGCCTTCCATAGGCAGTTGATCGGCCCCTCAAGGTGGTCAATTGGTCTACCTTAAATTTGAAATTTTGAATTGTTTCAACGCAATTGGTTGGAGATTTTAGGCCAACCACGCGTCCTATTGATACCACATGTCAACCTCCAATATTGATAATTAATGGTTGGTAATTATCGGTAGTTATTTTTATAATTTGAATTTGAATTTTTGAAATTCAAATTCGAAAAAGGTTTTCCATTCCTTGCATTGAAGGTCTATGGAAAGGCCTCCTATAGGAGACTTTAGGACATATCCAAGTGAGGGCAAGGTGAGAAATTTCGTGAAGAGAAGGGTTCAAAAGAAAGGGTTTTGTTTAAAAGAAGAAAGAAGGAAACTTCATTCCTTCAATATTTCTGTTGTTCTAGTTCGTCACTGGATGCGCAGCGGGAAGCACACAATCACTCACAAACGAATCAACAACCACCAATGCAATCACTCAATGATGAAATATATTCAAGAAGCAAACATTCAATAATGAGAAAAATGAAAAACACAAGCAAAAACATAAGATTTACGTGGTTCGACAATTTGCCTGCGTCCACGGGAGTAGCAACTTCATTTCCACTATGAACAATGTCAAAGTTTACAATAGGGTTACAAAACATTGAATATATGCGAACCCTATACATACTGGAACCTTGGATCCTATCTAAACAATCCCTGTAGCAATTCTCGGAGGAAATCCCTCCGATTAACCCAATCTATTGATCCTCGATTTGAAAATACGTAACTTGCACCAATTGAAACCATCAATGGTTTGGAGCAGAAAAAAATGCCTCTACATTCTTCCTGAAACCGTCGATGGTTAAAGCCCAAACCGTTAACGTTTATTCCTTACACTGCAGCCTCCTCTCATGCTCTTGCTCCTCACTTCACGTAGCTTTCTCGGTGCATGCGCTTCCACTCAAAATATGAGTCACATCCCTAACAATCTCCACCTTGGTGAATATTCACCACTAAGGGAATCTGAAAGCATAACCGCTGCTCCACTCGGAACAATAGATTTGGGCTCGTCTCCCGACTAATACTTGGAGATGTTGATCAAGTCCAAGCAATGATTTAACTTATCCATTGTGACTTGCTTCGTTAGCGTATCAACTGCATTGTCAGAAGTATGAACTTTCTCAAGAAGAAGTTCCTCGGAAGCAATCAGTTCCTTGAGCCTGTGATGCCACACATCAATGTGTTTTGTCCTCACATGGTACACCTGATTCTTCGCAAAGAAGATGGCACTCTGACTATCACACTGCAGTCAAACTCCACCTTACTGGACACCCAGCTCTCTGACCAACCCTATAAGCCACAACGCTTCCTTGGCAGCCTCAACCACTACCATGTACTCCAACTCAGTAGTAGACAAAGCCACGAGCAACTACACCATAGACCTCCAACAAATAGGTCCTCCCACAAGGGTAAATATGTACCTTGTGGTAGACCTCCTGTCATCCAGGTCTCCTACGTATTCAGCATCCACATACTTTACTACTGACGAATCACTTTGTTGTGCACTAAACACTATGCAATATCCGGTTGTACCCCTCTAGTACTCGAGAATCCACTTCATAGCATCCCAGTATTGTCAACCCAGATTCAAGAAAAACTTGTTCTCCACACTGACAACATGTGTCAGGTCCAACCTCATACACACCATGGCATACATCAAACACCCTACTACGCTAGCATAGGGGACCCTCGACATATCACGAACCTCATCGTCCATCCTTGGTCATTGGGCGGTAGACTGCCTGAAATGACTCGCCAAAGGCGTGCTCACCAACTTATCATTAGCCATGCTAAACCTCTCCAGCACCTTCTCCACATAGCTGCCCTGAAATAACCATAGCCTCCCTGCAGCTCAGTCCCTGCGAATCTCCACTCCAAGTTTCCTCTTAGTTACACCCAAGTTGAAATTAAGATGTATTCCTAAGATGGGGGTGAATTGGGTAATTAAAAAATATATTAGCGTAATATAGATTACCTTAACCCTTATGTATTTTAAACTTCCTCACTACAATCACAATGTCTAAGCAGCGACCGTACTATACCAATCGGAAATCGTAGATATGAATATGAATATGAATATGATATCTAAAATTATAATACAAAATCAAACTTGAAGTAATTCAGTTAATCAATTTTCCAGAGTTTGATTTTCAGCAATTCTCAATGATGTTTTCAAGAAACAAATTCAGTAATTCAATCTTGAGTTTCTTACAACTTGTGCTTCAATAGAATAATCAATTTCAAATCTTTTACCTCAGATTTTCACTCAAGAATTCAGAGATAATGCTTGTCTAAATTTTCAATCTATCAACACAACCATACAACCAATATAGGAATTTGATTCAATCACAGCTAAAACCAATATTCAGCAAGTTCTAATATTTAGCAAGATCTCAATAATAATAAAAGCATACATGCAAGTTATATCTTGCAAGAATTTAAAGAGTAAGGCAAGAAGAGCTAAACACTGGATTTTTTCAAGGTTCATCCGCAACCTACGTCCTTGCCACAAGCAACCCGCTTTGAGGATTTCCTTTCCACTTCATTACCAGGTGAAGTAAACCTCTCTCTGATCAAGGTGGAGTCGCCTCTCTAACGATAACAATCCTCTCGCTAGGCAACGAATCAAAATCCCCGAACCTTCAATCACAAAACAAACAAAGCAAGATTGTTTGTACAAGAAAATACTCCTCAAAAGAGCAGATCAGTACACGTTATAATTAATATACTTCAAAGAAATCAATAAAGAAGATGAAGCTCGAAAGTATATCACCATTAATCTGATTATAGAGTGTGGATTTCATTAGAATGAATTAGATTTTTGTGAGTTTTAGCAAGAACAATACAGCAGCCCTCTCAAAAAACTTTCAACAGTATAAACTAGGTTTTCAATTCGTATGTGTGTCGTGAGTTGCCCTAATGTACGGGAATAATATGTATGTATAGGGCACAAGGGTTACTAAATTTTTCTCCAATTTTTCTCTAAGTTTGTAAACCATTCAATCAAATTTAGAAACAAAAACCAGCACTATTAACAGTTTAAACATAAACATCAGTCGACTGGACACGATGGGTTAGTCGCCTAAGTTCTTTTAAAAGTAGTGCATTATGAAAGTCAGTACTGGGTCAATCGACTGGTCCTGATAGGTCAGTCGCCTATTCTTATTCTATTCATTTAAAAAATAAGGTCAGTAGCATATCAGTCGCCTGACCACTTGGCCACTTAATGTTTTTCAAAGTTTGGTTCCAAAACTTAAATGTATAACTTGGAAAACTTGTTAGAGACTTTATGAAAATTTCCATGTATAAAAATAGGTCTCTAAGTCCATGATATATCCTAAGAGCTTCAATCATCAATATTGAAATTCGAAGTACTTACATGAGACTTTAACAAGATGAATCTATCTAAGTTCCTAAGTCTTCATGTTGTGAAGCTACCAATATTATTCTGAGCTTTATTCACTACTTCAATAAACTTCATGTCCATTAAGACTTGAAGCTTTATACCCATCATGACTCATAACTTTAAGTGTAAATGTCATTCAAACTCTTTAAGCATACTCACTTGATTTCATAAAAACACTTAAGCCTTGAAACTTAACTTAAACAAACATGTTAAGTAACCTTGATTTGTTATCATCAAAACGAGATTAAGCCTTGTTAGGCCAACACAAGTCTTTCATGTCGGACTTTTTTCCTAAATAAGTCTTCAACCAATTTACCTCGGTCTTGTCTTTAACAGCAATTAGCATATCGTCAACAAACAGCAGCAAAAATATAAAAGACCCGTCCACAATTTTCCTCACATAGACGCAACAAACATACTCGCACCTCCTTTAGCAAGTATGGGTCATATAGGCGTCAAACCTCTTATACCACTGCATCAAAGATAGCTTTAGCTTGTACAATGAATTCTTCAGCTTGCAAACTAAGTGCTCCTATCCATATTGGCTAAACCCTTTTGGATATGTCATGCAAATCAGCTCCTCCAGATCACCATGGAGGAACTTCGTCTTTACGTCCAACTGCTCGAGATGCATATCATGCTGCGCCACCAGTCACAACACTACCATGATGGAAATATGCTTGACCACGAGGGAGAATATTTCATCATAATCTACTCCCTTCCTTTGCGAGTACCCCTTCGCTACCAAGCAAGCCTTGTACTTCTCTCTTTCCCTTTTTGAAATTACTTCCTTCTTCTTGTATACCCGCTTCCCAACTAGAAGCTCCACTAAGTCCCATGTTTGATTCTTATGCAACATGTAATAACCCAAAAATTTCACCATTTTTTTATCTATAATTTACTCTGATACCCCTGTAATACCTATTATAACATCTCAAGACCCAAATGGCACTGAGGTATCCTTGTACATAAATCGACACACCTATGCACCGAAAAACATAAAGTCATACATCCATATTAGCAATACCAGAATTCAGTGTTTCCAAACCATACATACATGTTTATATGTCACCCCAGTTTCATCTACTCCAAAAATACATTCCCCTGAACACACTTACCCTTTAAATTAGGGAAGTAAAACAGATCTCTCTATCTGCAAGCCTGATCTGCTCGTCTAATTGGATCACCTGAAAAATGTTAAACCACTGGGAAGAGACAATGCTTAGTAAGAGGAAATATGTTATTACTAGTGTGTGGCCACTGAGTTTCATAAATTATATTGACAATATTTGTAACTATAAAAACTGGTAAATCAAAATACAGTGTAACTTGCATTTATCATAGTTTAAAGTATAACTGTAATATCTGAGTTTTCTATTTTTTCATACTTCTAGCATCGTACTATATTTGTTGATATTCCGTAAATCTGTATACATATACATAACTGAGATGTTTACCCTGAAAAATTGTACATCATGATTTAACCCCTTATAACAGGGTTGTGCGGCCTGTAGGCGGGACTTAATCCTGGTTAGCCTACTAAATAAGTCAACTGTACTATACCAATCCTCTGTTCGGCTAAACTGCAACCTCTCCTAGGCTCGGAATTGGTAACTACCTCGTTAAACTGACCTCCTCAACCCAGAATACTAGGGAGACTGCAATCTCTCCATAGATACGGTTGACTGAATCCACATACTATCTGAGATATGTGGTTGTACTTTGATATAAAAATAACAACGGTACCGTGCTCTGCTGACTGGACATAACTTGATTCATCAGGGTCTGATACTGTATATATTATTTCTATAAATATCCTACTATTTTCATCATGATTCCAAAATAATCATAACACTATATATTTGATCTGAAAATACTATAATATTTGACTAAAATAACTGTGATATCTGATTGTAATAACTGACAGTCATATCTGACTGAATAATCTGTAATGTCTGAGTTTTATAGTTTTGGAAAGCATGACATTCTGTAAGTACTGTAAAATACTTGTCTGTATAATATTTGTAAAATATATCTGTCTGGTAAATATCTGTCTATAAAATATATCTGTCTATATATACACTGTAAATAATAATATTCTAAAAAACTATATAAATTCTGTATCAAGTAAATATCTACTCAGGCCACACAATTAATACAACTTATTTTTTGAAATTTATAAAACTATATAATTTATACCCTGTACCTTAATAAACAAATACTATAATTTACTAATACTATTTTTGAATTTACCAGTATAGCATATTTCCCTTACTTAATTTGTAAAGACCCAAAAAATTAAATGATTAAAATAATTAGGAAAGAAAATAATAAATAAAATTAATTAATTAATTAAAATTATTAATCAACTAATTAGTTAAACATTATTAATTGATGTATTAAATAAATAAATAAAAAGAAGTAGTATGAAAAAAAATGGAATTAGATTAATTATTAATTAACTAGTTAATTAATTAAATATTATTTAATTGAATTAATAAATTAAACGTTATTTAATTGAATTAATTAAATTAAGTATATGATATTTATATATTTATATATATACATATATATATATATATGTTTATTTAATAAGATATAATATTATAATATAGTATATTATATAGGTTGTGAATCTGGATGCTGAGAGATTGATTGAATTTGATAACTTCAGCAGAGAGATAGAGCGGCCAAGCCTTCCCCTACAAATTTCCTGTGCGTCCAGTCACTTCCATCTCCGTCTCTCTCCTTCTCTCAATTTTTCAGCGAATTTGCAGCGAATCGGAAAATGGAAGGTGTCATTAGATTCCTGGTTCCGCTGCCGACATTTCTACTGGAGCAGATTAGTCGTGGGAACGACTTAGGCACTGCTCCTGGGGAAAGGTAATTTTTCCTATTTTCTCAATTTTGCTTTTAATCTACTGTTAAATCGTCGAACGGGTACCACCACGTGGTCCTAATCATTGTCGTCGTTATTTTGACGTAGGTAATTTTTCAATTGGGATTTTCTAGGCCCTACTCCAAAGCGAGAGTGGGATTTGAGAAATTTGACAAATTAGTTAAATTTAAGGGTATAATTGTAAATTAAAAATTATGACCCTAGAAAATATTTAAATAGTATGATATTTAGGAATAATTTAAATGGAATTAGGGTTTTTGAATTAGGGCTCGGGTAAGCGCCGCAGGTGTAATTTTGGGTCCCGCAGGCATAATTTAGAAAATTAAGTGGGAGTGTTAAATATTAGTTTAAATGTTAATTTGAGATATGTGGAGCCTAGGGAAGGCTAGATGGGTAGTATTCTGGGGAAATGAATTAATTAATTTGAAAAATTTGGTAATTTGACTATATTTAAGGGTATATTTATTTATTTGAATTTATGAGCTTAGAAAATATTAAAATAATATTTTATTCAGGATTAATTACATGGAACTAGAATTTTTGATTTAGGATCCGGGTGAGCGCCGCAGGTATTTTTCCGGAGTCCCTGTCGGTGTAGTTCAAGAAACAAGGTAAGGGAGAAATTTATATATTAAATCAAGTTTTTCATGAATTAAAAATGAATATGTGTTATTTATGTATATATATGTTTTTTATGTAGGTTTAAAATGCCAGCCATGAAATTTATGTTTTTTGAGCCTAGGATTGTCGATATAGTTATGTATATGTGAAAGTGAACGAATAAAAGTAAAAAGAATTTTCTGGTTAAATATGTAAGAAATGGAAATTATATTCTCAGTAATTAAATGCTAAATGTGGGTTGACCTATCTTACAAGAATATGTATGAATTTTACTGTTAAATTATGTGGCATGAGAATCTGTGCAAATATATGTTAAATATATGAGATGCAGGCTAAGTAAGTAAAACCATGAAAATAAAATATAATATGAACAATGTTGCCTATGTGTGTTAATGCAATCATGTAAATAGTAGAAAAATGTTGGGTAAACAGTTGAAATATGTTGGATAAAACAGCTGAAAGTGGCTGGGTAAATGTGTCACAGTTGAAAGTGGCTAGGTAAATGTATAACAGCTGAAAGATGTTAGGTAAAACAGTTGAAAGATGCTGGGTATGAAATAATATGAAATGAAAAGGGAAATGAATGAAATGGAAATGAAATATGAAATGTGAACAATGTAAAATGGTAAAGAGTCACTTAAAGTGAAATACAATGCAATGTTAAGTCATGAATATGAACAGATTAGTATGATTGAATAATGATAGAAAGAATGATGTATTATGATATTAGAAGTATGTATGTACGTAGAACATGTTACGATTGGGTGAGGCGTACCTTTCGCCTGAGGGCTTGCTGAGTAAGGTGAGTGCACTAGTAGTTACAGATGTGGCAGTAGCCGCATAACGTACTAGGGCAGAGGGAACCTACTTGTATGAGCGGGTAGATTTTCCTATCCTTAGGGCCTTTGCCGATAGACTTTTGTATGAACTGTGTGAGTACGAGATCAATTTATCACTTAAGGGCTTACTGAGTAAGGTGAGTGCTCTGGTATGCTTTAGTTGCGACCTTTGGGTTGCCTAAATATCATAGCAGAGGGGTGCTACTTGTATAGGCGGGTAATCACCCCTATCCTCGGGTAGTCCCGTGGGTTAAACATTTGCATGTGTTTGAATAGGATCAAAGAATGATTTCAAAAATTGTGTTAGCGATTTTTAAATATTAAATATTATGTTGATTATAAACTCATGTTGGCCACACACTGTTTTAATATATTGTTTCTTCCCTTACTGAAATGTGTCTCACCTGAATATGAACTAATCTTTTTCAGGACTTCCACGAGATCGAGCTTAGAGAGCTCGAGCTATTATAGCACTTTTGAGGAAAATGGTATAATTTTGATGTTTTGGGAATGTAAATATTTTATGTATTATGTTTAAGTCTTCTGAGTGGTAGATGGTTGTGAAACATACTGAAATTTGGGGATTATGTTCAAGAGATATGTATTTATGTGAATACAGGTGGATGTATGTTGTATGTTAGAACGTAGATGGATGTAGAATACTCTGGTGTGGTATTGGTTGAAAGATTTTAGTTTTGTTTTCCGCTGCATAATGATATTAGAATGTGTATTATTAGGCAAATGAATTGATTAGTAGCACTCCGGGCCCACTCAGGGGGTCGGGGCGTTACATAACTGGCTAGGAGGCTCGCCTCCAACTTTATCCTCACGCTCACGGCATACTATCCCCAAAATCCTGAAATAATACATATATACATATTCCAATAAATCAACTATATTTCCCCGAACCTACATACTCGTAAATTTTATGAATTATAATTTACCTGGGCTCCTGAAAATATTCGCTAGGTCCTCAACCCATGCCTGTAGTGTCCCAAAAACACCTTAGTCCTGAAATCATAACATCCTAATTTTATTCCACAAAACTTTAGTATATTCCCATATAACTTAAAATCTAAACTCAAATAAGAACGATAAAACTGAAAATACTCAAATATTCAACTTACCCAAATTTTAGGATGGTGCCCAAGTTGGCCTAACCAACGATCTACTCTAGTAGACTTGAAGAGAATTTTCCTAGGAGTAGCGTGGCGGCTTTTAATTTTCAAACCAGCAAAAAATGAAGCCGAAATCGTAGAGAGAAGGGAAGAGGGTCGATTTTTAGAGAAAGAAGGAGTTTTCTGCACGATTTCTCACTGAAAAGCCTAGATTAGGCATATTTATAATCCTGGATTCTTCAACGAGACACATCACCTGGTCGATGAGTCCCTGAAGGGAGTTCGTCACTAAATTTGAATTCCTCGTCAATGAACTTCAGGCTCTATTGAACCCCCTCTCGGTAAATTCTCATCGACGAGAGACATGTCCACGTCGACGAGCTCAGGAAGGATGCTCGTCAACGAGACCCTGTGAGTCCCTTTTTGGAATTTTCCTTTTCTTCCCTTTTTCTTTTTACTATTTAATTACTATAATTCTTTAGGTCTCTACACAACAACTCCATCTCCTCCACCATAGTGCCTATCCACCTACCCTTCTCGTGGTTGTGCACAGCCTCCTGAAAGGTAGTGGGATCCTCGCTGTTGGTGATAAACACATAAGACACTAGATCATCAAAACCGTACTTGGGGGGTGGCCTGACGATGTGTTTCGGTTTGTTTACAACTATGCTACGACGCGGTTGCTGGTCACATGAGCTAGAACTTCCTGTGTCATCTCCACCCTGAGTTTCTGACTCCACCTGCACCATTGGCTAATCTCTCAGACTAGGACTCCCTGGATATCTGCCCTGAGTCTCTAACTCCACCTGAATCGCATGCTCGTTGTTGCTGTGATTTTTTGGCACCTGTTTCTCTATTTCTTCTTGAGTACACCGCAACATGGTTTTCTCATCGAAAATCACGTCCCTACTGATCACCACCTTATCTGCCACTAGATCCCACAACTTGAACGCTTTCACACCTTTCTGATATCCCAGAAAGATGCATTGTTTAGACTTCGCCTCAAGCTTAGATCTCTCCTCACCAGGAATGTGTGCATAGGCCAGACATCCAAATGCTCTGAGTCCAAAGTAGTCTACCTTGTCACTTGTCCTCACCTTCTCAGCAACTTTCTCATTCTGTGATGCCCTTGTTGATCTATTTACCAAGAAACACGCCATACTAACCTCCTCGGCCCAAAAATCCAGGACAAGCCCAACCTACAACCTAAGGCACCAAGCCCTTTCGACTAGGGTTCGGTTCATCCTCTCCACCACACCATTTTGCTGCGGTGTCCGGGGCACAGTAAAATGATTCCTTATGCCATGCTGCTTGTAAAACTCTATGAAACCCGAGATTTTGTACTCAGTTTCATTGTCTATCCTAAGGAACTTGATCTTTCTCCCAGTTTGGTTTTCCACCTCAGCTTTCCACATTTTAAACCAGGAAAACATCTCCGACTTGTGACGCATGAAGTAAACATAGACCTTTCGTGAGTAGTCATCGATATAACTCATGAAATACACAAGTCCCCCTTGTGATGCCACTCTCACCGGTCCCCAAACTTTTGATTGAATGTAATCCAATACTTCCTCTGTCTTGTGCGTGGCTGTCACGAACTGAACCTAGTTCTACTTCCCAAGCACACAGTAGTTGCAGAACTCTAGCCTACACTATTTTACCCCCTTCAAAAGATTTCTCTTGTGAATTTCCTTTATCCCACACTCATCCATATGCCCTAGACGCATATGCCACAGAACAATATTGTCAGACTCAAACTTTACGACTGCAGCTCCACCTACAGTCGTGGTACCTAGAAGTGTGTATATATTACCCGACACTCTCTTCCCTTTCATCATAGTCAGAACTCCCTTGCTCACCTTTATTACCACACCTTCAAACTTGTAACTGAACTAGTTACAATCCAAGGTGCCTAATGAAATCAAATTCTTACTCAACTTTGGTATATGCCTCATATCACACAACATCCTCACCACACCATCGTACATCCTAATTCTAATATTCCCTATCCCGATCACTTTCCATGCATCACCGTTCCCCATCAAAACGGAACCAGAACTAACTAATATGTATGTAGTGAACCAATCATTGTTGGGCATCATATGATGCTAACATGTCGAATCTAAGATCCAAGAATCTGTGAACTCATTCGACCCTGATGAAATCGAGAGCATATCACCATCACTGCTCCCAAAGTCTCCTTCTTCTACTACATTTGTCATTGTTGACGAAACTTCTTTGCTTTCAGCAACTCCCTTCCTCCTATTCGGACACTTGAATTTTATATGCCCTCTTTTCCCACACTTAAAACACTGCACATCCTTCTTCTTCCTAGACTTAGATCGAGCCCTATGGTTGCTCGATCCATCTCGGAAACTGATCCTCCCATAATCCTGATTTCCCTTCACCACAAGCCCTTCAGCATAGAAACCCTCATCGCTGACCTTCTTCCTTTGGTGGAACCTCAGCAATGCACTCGTGATGTCTTCCAACTCCAGGGTTTCTTTCCCCCAAGTTTGCGTCGTAACCAAATTTTTTTATGTAGGAGACGTTGGTAGGGAATTCAACAGCATCAATGTTTTATCCTCTTCCTCGAACTTCACATCAACACACTTCAGATCACTAATGATCTTATTGAAAGTGTTGATGTGCTGAGTTAAGTATGAACCCTCTCTTATCTTAAGCCAATAAATATTTTTCTTAAGATACAACTTGTTACTAAGCGACTTAGACATGTACCGACTTTTGAGCTTCAACCAAATCACAACCGGCGATTCCTCATCTATGACATTGTACATTCTATCATTAGCCAGACAATGCCGGATAGTGGACACTGCCTTTGCTTCAAACTCCTTCCAACTTGCATCGTTCATGTCGTTCGACTTCTTTCTATACAAAGTCTTCACCATCCCTTGTCGCACTAGCATCTTTCACTCTTCGTTGCCAAAGCTTGAAATTACCAGTTCCATCAAACTTGTTCACATTGAAAATTATCGAAGAGACCCCAACCATTGTTGAACCAATAGCTCTAATACCATTTGTTGTTCTAGTTTGTCACCAGATTCGCAATAGAAGCACACAATCACTTATGAAAAAATCAACAACCACCAATGCAATCAATCAATGATGAAATATATTCAAGAAGCAAACACTCAGTAATGAGAAGAATGAAAAACACAAGAAAAAACACAAGATTTATGTTGTTCGACGATTTTCCTACATCAACGAGAGCAGTAACTTCGTTTTCACTATGAACAATGTTAAATCTTGCAATAGGGTCACAAAATATTGAATATATGGGAACCCGTACAGGAACCTTAGATCCTATCTAAACAATATCTGTAGCAATCTCTGGAGGAAATCCCCTCGAGTAGCCCAATCTATTAACCCCCGAATTGAAAATACGTAAGTTGTGCTGACTGAAACCGTTGACGGTTGGGAGCAAAAAGAAACACCTTTATATTTTGCCTGAAATAGTTGACGGTTAGAGCCCAAACCATTGACGATTATCCCTCACACTATAGCCTCCTCTTATGCTTTTGCTCCTCGCTTCACGTAGCTTTCCCGATGCATGCGCTTCCGCTTAAAAATATGAGCCACATCCCCAACAAGGTAGTGATCTTCAAAGAAGAGACCTTTACTTGATACACAGAGCAAAGGAATGCTCTAAGGTCAATGTATAATCTTCCTTCAATGTAATTTCACTCCTTTTCAAAAGTATGGCATGCATGTTCCTTAGAAGTATGCTTTAGGATTTACATACAATCTACTATGTTTTTCCATATTTCTATGGTGTTATTTATGTCATTTTGTAGAATGAATAATTTTCTTTAATACTTGTGTGATTGCGTATGAGAAAAGTTCCAAAATTGGCATAACAATGCAAAAAATACAGTGCAAGCGGTCGACTGACCCATGCAGATGGTCGACTGACGATTAACATGTGCATTTTTGAAAAAGTTGTTGTTACGCTACAAGCAATAGACCAATCCTCTAAAATTTTCAATTGGTAGTCAACCACAAATCTTGAGGGTGCTCATTTTGCACTGTCTCTTGATTTCCTTTGGTATTTCAAGCATGTTAATGTCTCTAAACATGGTAGAATACTTGTTATTAATGTTGACTAATCTTTTCTTTAGATTTTTCTTGGTTTTCCTATAAAAAAAATTCACTTTTTTTCAAAAAAAAAAACAAACGGATTTGCATGAGTTTTTTTTTTTCAAAAATATTAATATTTTTGTAATGTTTTCAAATTATTTGGGGTTATACATCGATGAAGCGGCATTTGGGTAATCTCCAATATTTTCAAATGAAAGTCAAGGCAGGTTTTTGTGCTTTTCTACTTAAATAAAACAAATTGTCTTCTAGAAAATTTAAGTTTTTAATGAAATTCATGATGCTACTATTGAATGGACCTCTTTTCTAGAAGATGAGTCAAGGGATTTCAAGTTGGGTTTTAGTGTTTTCATAAATATCCTAAAAGATGTTTTTAAAAATAGATTAAAAATGCTTTTTTAGGAAACTACAGCTTGATTCCTTTCTTGAGGATATGTAGGTAGTCTACTTTGTAAATCTAGTCTTACCAAACAAATACTCAAATTCCCCTTTCATTGTTTCATTGTTCATGGGCATGTATTTATTTCTATGTGTTTTTGTAGGTTCGATTTTTTATTAGACACTGAAGTAGTAGGGTTGTCATGAGACTTAGAACTCTACATAGGCCCTACAAAAACCTTCTCAAAAGGTGTCACACCCCGAACCTGCAGGCAGGTCCCAAGAGTGAATGAAGTAATCTAACCTGTCTCTGTATCAATTTAAAACATACATGATACAATACAAAAAGAGGGTCTGACCACGTGGGGTGAACAGATGCCCACATACATACACATAGTCGTCTATACTCATCCAAAATACGCAACGAAATACGGTCTTTTATATATAAACAATATAAATATCAGAGTCTATACAAACTAGGATATACATTCCCATAATACCAAACATGCCCCAGGTGTCTACAAAAGCCATCCTAACAACCTAGATACCAAAACTCGTACCTAATAGGTACTAATAGTAGCTAACAACACCTCCACTCCTAGATGCAAGGATGCTAATTACGGCTACCAGAAGGACCTGAAAAACATTGTACGTTCATTTGAGGTGAGAAACCTTTCAGTAAGGAAGAAAGCAGGTTATATCAGTGTGTGGCATACCAGTGTTATTTTACATACTTCATAACATCATAAAATACGATACAGTTCAAAACAATTACATACAGTCTCATATGTATACGTACAGTTCCATACAATTCCAGTATTTTCACAAAAACCATTCCAGTACATACGATACCCAAAACATACGGTCAGTGTCATCACACTAGTTTGCAACTACACAAGGTCACCTCCTCTCATAGCGATTACATTGCTACATATGCAACTATGCTGCGACGATCGAGACCCACAGTGATTACATTGCTCCATACGCAACTACACAAGGTCACCTAGTCTCACGATGATTACATTGCTACACACGCAACTATGCTGCGATGACTCAGGCCCATAGTGATTACATTGCTACATACGCAACTACACAAGGTCACCTAGTCTCACAATGATTACATTGCTACATATGCAACTACGATGCGATGACTCAGGCCCACAGTGATTACATTGCTACATATGGTGTAGAATACACCCTTCGATGACTAGCCAGAACATACTGGTGATATTTCACCCCGGATATAGAGCCGGCGACTCTCGCCTACGGTAGTTAACCGATACATGGCTGTTTTACAAATCCCTGGAATCATTTTGGAACTCATGTTCCTATACATTTCAGCGTATGGTAATTAGCCACCACAGAACTGTTTTACAAATACCTGGAACAATTACATACAACCATACATACCACACTTGTTTGGTTTACGACAATCATATCGTTTACAAATCCAAGTATACAGTTTATGCAAATATGGATTACGATCACCTCAATAATACAATTTAGCATAACCAACAGTTTTCCAAACCAAATAGAGATGATACCCGAAATCCCCAATTTTCCCGAAAACTGTAACCTGAAAATTCCGCATTTTTACTCGATAGATTTCCCCAAACAAGTAGCCAAAACATACATACGACCGTAGCCTACAAGATTACCAATCCTGATTTCAAAAATGAACTGATATAAATAGAATCCCCTTACCTTGACCCGAATTCCAACTACGAACTCTACGGTTCCCAAAACTACGAACTGAGACTCCAAACGTAACGACCTGCTTAATAAACTGGGTTTTTTTTTTTTTTTTGTCATTCTACATGCTCTAATACCATGCTAGATTAAACCCAACCATTCACCTAAGCAGGGAGAAGCAGAAATCATATAAACATAACCATAAACCATTATATACAATACAATACCAGAGTGCTATCATGTTTTCCAAAATATACAAATGTAACTGTATCCCCAAAATACCCTTAACTAGTTAGGGCTATACAAAAATACTTCCACAATACTCACTTTACTAACAGGGCACTACTGAAGCCCCTCTATCTGCGAGCCTGGTCTGCTTGCCTACCTGGATCATTTGAAAAATGATTCAACACTGGGATGAGCCAACGCTCAGTAAGACGAAATATGCTATTACTAGTGTGTGGCAAATGAGTTACAATATTAAGAAAATTTGTTTCCATATAAACATGTATCACTGAATATGTAAATACAGTATAAATAATAAAATTCACCCCCTTTCCATGTTGCTTAACATAACAGTATCGTAGGTTACTATTCAAAATACTTCTATTATACATAAGTATGTTCCCTGTATCTGTAAATCTGTACATACATAATAGTAACTGAAAACTTTCCCTGTGGATAACTATGTGTCATGATTTAACCCCTCATGACAGGGTTGTGTGGCCCGTAGGCGGGATTTACCCTGGCTGGCCAACCCGGAATAAATCACTATACTCCATCGGTCTGATCCGCCCACCTCAACCCATATCTGATGGGTAGCCTATCCACGTCAAGGGCCTAGGTGATCGACTACTACCACGTATTATCTAAATAAGTGGTTGTACTCATAACATAACATAATATCTGTAGCAATGGTACCGTGCTCTGTAACTACAAAGTCCAACAGGGTTTGATACTATATAATATATCTCTATATACAACTATCTGATTTACCATGATTCTGAAATAACTGTAATAACCATGATACTGCATAAACTGTAATGTAGTTCATACGTCATAATATTGAGAACTGCATAATCATAACACTGAAACTGCATAATCATAATACTGAAATTCGTATAATCATGGTACTGAGATTCGTATAATCATGGTACTAGAATTTGTACAATCATGGTACTGAAATCCATAAAATCATGATACTGAAATTCATAAAATATATCTCCGTACTAAATTCATATTCTCAAGCCACACCATACTTTAATACATAATTTTCATAATTAAATAAACTGTATAATATTTCAAAATTTCCTAGCACAGCATATTTCCCTTACCTAACTACTAGAAAGCCCCCTATGATAAAATGACCTAACACCCGTAGGGCCTCCTACTCAACACCCTAAAAATAACATTTGTCAGAACAGAATATCAGTATTTCTTTGCCTATATCATTTCCTATAACTGTCATAAGGCCAAAAATGGGCTAAAAGACCTTACCCTGAATTTGGGATGAAATCCAACTTTGTCTCACCAATGATCTGCTCCAACATACTTGCAGAGAATTTTGCCAGGAGCATCGTGGTGGCTTTGGATCGTTAATCCGGCGACTGAAGGGGCCGAAATCGAAGAGAGAAGGGAGAGAGTCCGTAGGAGAGAGAAAGAGAGAGCACTGAAATTTGAATAAAAATCCGAGTTATTTATAGGGCCAGATTCGTCGGCGAGACACATCACCTCGTCGATGAGTCTTTCAGTAAATTCGTCGAAGAATCCCTGTATTCGTCGACGAATCCCTATATTCGTCGACAAAATTCAGAGTAGCCCAACTCTGTCTCTTAGTATTTTCTCATCGATGAACCCCTGTATTCGTCTATGAATTTCCTTATTCACTCGTCGACAAACCCCTGTATTCGTCGACGAATTCTAGCAATTCCTTGAAATTATTATATTCTCATTCGCGTTCGTCGACGAAGCTTACTGCCTCCTTCTGTTTCTATTTCCATTTCTCTCCTTCATTATTATTTAAATACTATTATTCTTTGGGTTGTTACACCAAAACCTACAAACCACAGTACAATACATGTTTACAATTCATACTACTATACATATACTAAATCAGAAACAAAAACCGAGCCTTACCTCAATTTTAGCTCGAAACCCAAAAACGCTCAAAACGAGATTCCAATCCGCTAGAAACGTAGAGAATCCTTCCCTGATCCTCGCAGTAACATTGGATTTACAAATCAGGCGATGAACGGCAAAGAAATCGAGGAGAGAGAAAGAGAGAGAGCTTCGAGTTCTAGAGAGAGGGAGAGAGAAATTTCCAAAACTTAGAACCTAAGCAACCCCAAAAGATCTTTTAAAGGCCTTTGACCCGGGCGATTTCGTCGACGAGATGGCGTCCTCGTCAACGAGGTCTTCAGGGATTTCGTCGATGAGATGGAGATTTCATCGACGAACCTGATATTTCCAATTTTCCAAATCTCTCAGTTTTTCCTTGTCAACGAGCCTCTAAATTTCGTCGACGAGGAGCCTTCAACCTTCGTCGATGAATGATGGCCTCGTCAACGAAGTCTGTACAATTACCCTTTTTCCTTTCTTTCCATGTTAAACCCATATACTATGGTTCGGTTCTTGCAACCTCCCCTACTTACAAAAATTTTGTCCTCAAAATTTGCAATCTCTCTTTACGAACACATTCATACTATTACGTACATACACTCTCAGGCGAAATGGCGACCATTTATACACAGCCCTGTTACAATACATACATACATACTCTAGAGAATACAGCGGCCATTTATACGCAGCCCCATTACAATATATACATACATACTCATACCACCCTGTTATCCAAATACTACTCAGAACAACTGCGGATACTTCTAGCGTATTTCCGTTTCCAGTTCCCAAGAAGCTTCCTCAACCTCGTGGTTTTGCCACAATATCTTTACCAACGATATTTCTTTGGTACGAAGCTTCTGAACTTTACGGTCCAGAACCTGAACAGATATTTCCTCATACGCTAAAGTATCCTCAATTTCCAACTCATCATAACTAATAACATGAGATGGATCCAACACGTACCTTCTCAGCATGGATACGTGAAACACATCGTGAACCCTCGAGAGTGCTGGGTGTAGTGCAACTCTGTAGGCTACCAGACCCACTCGCTCAATAACCTCGAATGGCCCAATATACCTTAGGCTCAACCTTCCTTCCAAATCTAATCACTTCCTTCATTGGAGCGATTCTAAGGAATAATTTACCCCCTATCTCAAACTCCAACTCACGGCGGCGAACATCTGCGTAACTTTTCTGCCTACTCTGAGCCGATCTAATCCTCTCCCGGATCAAACCTACCTTCTCAGATGCCTGCTGCACGAGTTCAGGTCCTAAAACCTGACGTTCACTGACCTCATCCCAATACAAAGGAGATCGATACCTTCGCCCATACAAAGCCTCAAACGGTGCCATCCCTATACTAGCCTGGAAGCTATTATTATAGGCAAACTCCACTAGTGGCAGAAACTGAATCCAACTACCACCGAAGTCCAATACACAAGCCCGTAACATATCCTCCAAGATTTGTATCGTTTTCTCCGAATGTCCATCAGCCTGAGGGTGGAACGTTATACTGAAAGTAAGCTTCGTCCCCAGTGCTTCTTACAAACTCGTCCAAAATCGAGAAGTAAACCTCAGATCTTGATCTAACACAATGGACACCGGTACCCCGTGCATTCTCACAATCTCATGCATATACAAATCTGCCAGCCTACTCAAAGGATAGCCAACTTTCATTGGTATGAAATGAGCAGATTTCGTCAATCTATCCACAATCACCCAGATAGCATTCTGCCCGTGAAGCGCTAGTGGCAATCCAGTTGCAAAATCCATGGAAATATGCTCCCATTTCCACACCGAAATAGGCAAAGGTTGCAATGGCCCTGCCGGCCTTTGATGTTCAGCTTTGACCTGCTGACATGTCAGACACTGCTCCACAAACCGGGCAATATCCCTCTTCATACCACTCCACCAGAAGAACTCACGCAAATATTGATACATCTTCGTACTACCCGAATGTACCGTATACAAAGAACGATGCGCTTCCTCCAGAATCGTCCTTCTGATCTCATCGTCATTTGGAACACACAACCTGGTCCCAAACCTCAACACATCTCTGTCAGAGATGTTAAAACTCGTAGCCAAACCTTGCTGCACTTTCTCCACAATCTCGGCTAACTCTGCATCATTAGCCTGCGTGGCTTTAATACGCTTCTACAGGGTTGGCTAAATCACCAAGCTAGCAATGAAAGCTTGATGATCACCGGACACCATTTCCATGCCAAGGCTTTCCAGATCTCACCTAACATGATGCTGAGCTACAACTGCAGATACTGCTGCATGTTCTGACTTCCGACTCAATGCATCAGCTACCACGTTAGCCTTCCTCGGATGGTAACTAATCGTGCAATCGTAGTCCTTGATCAACTCTAACCACCGCCTCTGCTTCATATTCAGCTCCTTCTATGTGAAGAAATACTTGAGGCTCTTATGGTCTGTGAAGATCTCACACTACACCCCGTACAGACAGTGTCGTCGGATCTTCAGTGTATATACCACAGCAGCAAATTCTAGATCATGCGTAGGGTAGTTCTTCTCATATTCCTTCAGTTGTCGAGAAACATACGCCACTACCTTACCTTGCTGCATAAGTACACATCCCAAACCTTTCAGAGACGTGTCGCTATAAATCACAAATCCACCATGGTCAACAGTGGAGCAGTAACCAGCCAGTGCTTCAACTCCTGAAAGCATTGCTCGCAATCACTGGTCCACTCAAACTACACTCCTTTCCTGGTCAATCGTGTCAGAGGTCCAGACAGTTTAGAGAAACCCTCTAAGAACCGACGATAGTAACCCGCTAGTCCTAGAAAACTCTAAACTTCCTGCACATTCTTCGGCCTTACCCAGTCGACCACAGCTTCAATCTTGCTAGGACCAACTGATATACCATCCCCAGTAAGTAACTACATGGCCTAAGAACGCAATCTGACTCAACCAGAATGTCAAATGTGTAATACCAACCTCAAATGTTCCACGTGCTCTTCCATACTCCTCAAGTATACCAGAATGTCATTAATAAATACAACTACGAATCGATCTAAGTACTTATGGAACACCCTGTTCATTAGATCCATAAACACTACCGAAGCATTCGTCAACCCAAAAGGCATGACCAAAAACTCGTAGTGGCCATATCTGGTTCAGAAAGCTGTCTTCGCTACATCCTCCGATTTGACCCTCACCTAATGATACCTGACCGTAGGTCGATCTTCCAAAAGACCTGCGTTCCCTGCAACTGGTAAAAAAGATCATCTATACAAGGCAAAGGGTAACGGTTCTTCACCGTCACTTTGTTGATCTCATGGTAGTCAATGCACATCTGCATCGACCCGTCCTTCTTTTTCACAAACAATACTGGAGCTCCCAAGGACGAAACACTAGGTCGAATGAAACCCCTGTCCAGTAATTCCTGCAACTGCTCCTTCAACTCCCGAAGTTCTGCTGGAACCATCTGATACGGAGCTTTAGAGATTGGTGCCTTACCAGGCAGCAACTCTATCGCAAACTCCACCTCACGATCTGGAGGTAAATCGGGTAAATCATCTGGGAACACATCCCGGAACTCACTGACTACCCGAATGTCCTCGAGCCTCAACTCATTCCTCGACGGTTCCTGCACACAAGCTAGGTACCTCTGACATCTGTCCAAGAGTAGCCTCCTTGCCTGTAGTACCAATAGAATCTGTGGCACTGAACACACACATGATCCCACAAATTCATACTCCTGTCCCTTAGGAGGTCCGAAAACTACCACCTTCTTACAACAGTCAATCACCGCATAGTTGTAGAACAACCAATCCATTCCCAATATGACGTCGAAACCCGATATGTCGTATACCACAAGATTTACTGGTAGTAGTCTCTCTTGAATCACAACTGGGCAGCTTCCTAACATCTTACTACAAATCATTACACTCCCATTCGGCGTAGTCAAAGACAACATCTCATTCATCACACAGGTTTCCACCTCACACAACTTCACAAACTAGTAGATATGAACGAATGGGTTGCCCCCGAATCAAATAAAACAACAGCCCTATTCGAAAGCAATAACATGGTACCTATCACCACATTCCCAGCGTGTTCCGCATTCGCTAAAGTAAGTGAATACACTCACGCCGGAGCCGTAGTCGCCTGGTGGTTCCCCGAGGCATCTGATTACTCCCACGGTTCTGACTCTGTGCAGGCATAATCCTCCTCTATTCCTGACAGCTTTTCACCATGTGGTCACCATGTGGCCCAACTTGCCACAGTTGTAGTAAACACCCCAGGATGGCTGACATTCGCCATCGTGCCATTTACGACACTTGGCGCACGGTGCGAAGGATGGATCCCCCTGAGAACTCGGCCGCTTGGTGTTCTGCCGATAATCCGAGTTGTAGTTCTTCTTATTCTTCCACTAACCCTTCCGATGACCACTTTGAGGACCAGAATATACTGGCCTCTTCCCTTGAACCTGCACTACCTCATCTCCCCGAAGGTCGGTCTCAACTATGGTGGCTTTATCCACCAGGACAGAGAACTCACGGATATGCAACATCCCCACAAGACGGCGGATGTCTTTCCTCAGACCCCTCTCGAACCTCTGAGCCTTCTCATGCTCATTCAGAACCAAGTACGGAGCAAATCATGATAAGTCAATAAATCTGACAGCATACCTCTGTACCATCAAAGTTCCCTGCGTGAGGCTCGAAAACTCATTAGCCTTTGCATCTCGAGTGGAGACCGGAAAGTATCTATCCAAAAATACCTCATTGAAGCGTCCCTACATCATATCAGATGGACCAGCTCTCTGCCTCTCAAGCAGACTCACCGCCATCCACCATCGCCCTACCTCCCCAGTCAGTTGGAAGGTAGCGTACAAGACCTTTTGCTACTCAGTGCAGTGGAGGACTTCCAAAATCCTCTCGATCTTCTCGACCCAGTCCTCCGCCACTATCAGATTAGGTCTTCCTATAAATGTCAGAGGGTGCATGCGTGTGAACCTCTCGATGGTATACACCGCATCAATAGGAGAGCTCTCGTGTCTCCTAACACTCCGCCCAATCTCTCGGATCACCTATCTCACCAAACCTCGAGACACAGAAGGAGACTCATCGCTTGCCGTCTCCTCGGAGCCACTCTCCAAGTTATTATCCTTGGGCTCCATTCTGAAAACAAAATAGGAATTGGTTAGAATTCCTCTATCGTACGCAGTAAACACAATCATAGACCTAATCATGTCAACTATTACTCTCACAGGTCTAAGCTTGTCCCGTCACACCGACACGAATCCATCAATGGTCTGCCCTACCTTTACTAGAATCGTCATTCCAGGAAAAACACAGAATACCGTCGACACATCCCGATCTAACAACAGAACAACCCTCGACCAACACTACCCATTTCCTGCATCCTATACTCTGGTATGTACACATCAATACTCCTAACCAAGTCTACAAGACCTAGCAACCTAATTAGCTCTCATACCAAGTTGTCACGCCCCGAACCCACAGGTGGGTCCCATGGGTGAATGAAGTAACCTAACCTGTCTTTGTATCAATTTAAAACATACATGATACAATACAAAAAGAGGGCCCGACCCCGTGGGGTGAACAGATGCCCACATACATACACATAGTCGTCCATACTCATCCAAAATACGCAGCGAAATATGGTCTTTTATACATAAACAGTATAAATACTATAGTTTATACAAACTAGGATATACATTCCCATAATACCAAACATGCCCCAGGTGTCTACAAAAGTCATCCTAACAACCAGGATACCAAAACTCGTACCTAATAGGTACTAACAGTAGCTAACAACACCTCCGCTCCCAGACGCAAGGATGCTAATTGCAGCTACCAGAAGGACTTGAAAAACATTGTATGTACATTCAGGGTGAGACACCTCTCAGTAAGGAAGAAATCAGGTTATATTAGTGTGTGGCATACCAGTGTTATTTTACATACTTCATAACATCATAAAATACGATATAGTTCGAAACAATTACATACAGTTTCATTCGTATACATACAGTTCCAGTATTTTCACAAAAACCATTCCAGTACATATGATACCCAAAACATACGGTCAGTGTCGTCACACTAGTTCGCAACTACACAAGGTCACCTCGTCTCACAACGATTACATTGCTACATACGCAATTACGCTGCGACGACCGAGGCCCACAGTGATTACATTGCTTCATACACAACTACACGAGGTCACTTAGCCTCACAACGATTACATTGCTACACACGCAACTACACTGCGATGACTTAGGCCCATAGTGATTACATTGCTACATATGCAACTACACAAGGTCACCTAGTCTCACAACGATTACATTGCTACATATGCAACTACGATGCGACGACTTAGGCCCATAGTGATTACATTGCTACATACGCAACTACGATGCGACGACTCAAACACACAATGATTACATTGCTACATATGGTGTAGAACACACCCTTTGGTGACTAGCCGGAACATACTGGTGATATTTCACCCCGGATATAGAGCCAACCACTCTCTCTTACGGTAGTTAACCGATACATGGCTGTTTGACAAATCCCTGGAATCATTTTGGAACTCGCGTTCCTATACATTTCAGCGTACAGTAATTAGCCACCACATAGCTGTTTTACAAATACCTAGAACAATTACATACAACCATACATACCATACTTATTTGGTTTACGACAATCATATCGTTTACAAATCCAAGTATACAGTTTATGCAAATATGGATTACGATCACCTCAATAATACAGTTTTAGCATAACCAACAGTTTTTCAAACCAAGTAGAGATGATACCCAAAATCCCTAATTTTCCTGAAAATTGTAACCCGAAAATCCTGCATTTTTAATCGATAAATTTCCCCAAACAAGTAGCCAAAACATACATATGACCGTAGCCTACAAGCTTACTGATCCTGATTTCGAAAATGAACTGATATAAATAGAATTTCCTTACCTTAACTCGAATTCCAACTACAAACTCTACGGTTCCCAAAACTACGAACCAAAACTCCAAAACCTACAAACCACAGTACAATACATGTTTACAATTTGTACCACTATACATATACTGAATTAGAAACGAAAATCGAGCCTTACCTCAATTTTAGCCCGAAACCCGAAAACGCTTAAAACGAGATTTCGATCCTTTAGAAACGTAGAGAATCCTTCCCTGATCCTGACAGTAACATTGGATTTATGAATCAGGCAACGAATGACGAAGAAATCGAGGAGAGAGAGAGAGAGAGAGAGAGAGAGAGGGAGAGGGAAATTTCCAAAACTTAGCAACTAAGCAACCCCAAAAGATCTTTTAAAGGCCTTTGACTCGGGCGATTTCATCGACGAGATGACGTCCTCGTCGATGAGGTCTTCAGGGATTTCATCGACGAGATGGAGATTTCGTCGACGAACCTGATATTTCCAATTTTCCAAATCTCTCGATTTTTCCTCATCAACGAGCCTCTGAATTTCGTCGACAAAGAGCCTTTAACCTTTGTCGGCGAATGATGGTCTCGTTGATGAAGTCTGTACAATTACCCCTTTTCCTTTCTTTCCATGTTAAACCCACATACTACGGTTCGTGTTCTTACAAAAGGGGTAATGGTGAGGGCATTTTTTAAATGAATCAAAAAAAGAAAAATGATAGAGGGCGATCGACTGACTTCTGCAAGCAATTGATTGCCTTGTTTTCAAAAAATCCACTTCATGTTTTCTTCCAAAAATTCTAAGGTTTATTTTCAAAAAACTCTTTCAAAATGGGATGTACACACACACACACACAAATGGTACGCATGTAAATCATTCAAGGGAATGGGTGTTTTAGGTTGCAAACCCTTTTAATTCTCAAGAATGAGAATTTGAAGTGTTACTTTCCCTTTGTATTCTCAAACCTAATATGTTTAAAAGGCTTTCCTTTATTTTGCCTTTTCAAAAATAAAATAAAGTTGTGACTCCATTTTTAAAGACAAAAAGAACAAGTAAGATGTACCAATGGTTTGGTAGTCTACACTTTTTTAATTTCAAAATGATCACCATTAAATGTTGGCAGCCCAAACAAGTATTCAAAACTCGATGCTAATAGATATAATATAAAATTATATTAAAATTTGTCTAAATCCATCCAAATCCAAATCCAAATCCAAAGTTTGAAATCCATACTCCTAAATACAACGAAATTTATATTGAGATTTCATAGAACTCCAAATTCATGGTTTCACTAAATTATAAGGTGGAAATGGAATTCCAAGACAATCTAATTCTATTGTTTGGATGAAAAGAAGAGGGAGAGTTAGATAGAATTGAAGAGAGTGAGGAGAGTTAGGGAAAAGGAGAAGAAAAAAAGGGGGCAGGGGTGTTGCTGTGTGTGAGAAAGAAAAAAAGAGAATATATACGTGAGAGAGGGCAGCCCTAACACATGGATTTAAGGACCCGAACCCGGCTGCATGGTCGGGTCAAATCAATGGCATTAATATTACTTTTTTTTTTGTTTTTTTTGTTCTTCTTGTTTCTTTTTTTCTTCTTTTTGTTTCTTGGTGAACAAGGGCAATTTTGACCATTCTAGAGCTTGTATCTCTCAAAACTCGAAACATGAAAGTCGTAGAGCACTTTATCAGCGTTTTCTAGAATATTGAATCATCTCGATCGGAGTTCGGACAAGAAAATTACATGCATATTACGACGTAGCGGTTTTAGCTTCCAATAATTGCCCCGCAATAAAAAATACCAAAAATTCATAATTTACTCAATAAAATCCAAATATTATAAATAGGACACAATGTTAAAATATCAAGAGTAATTAAAAATATAAACCTCAATACATGAATTAAAGCACCTAATTACGCAGTTTAAGCGCTTAATCACCTGTCATATTCGAAACTAAATTTCGAGCTCCTATTATTAAATGCTTATTTATCTACCCACGTAAAGATTACAGATACCCGTCTATTAAATTAAATTAATAACAATTTAATTAATTAAAATATTAATTCCCTGAGACCTTCCACTTAACTTATTTGATGTGCGAGATTCAAAATTCACCTGCAGGGTTTGACACAATCAAAACTTATAAGCTTCCTCAAGGGGCTATCATCAATCCCAATACCAGGACTTGGATTCCATCAATAATTAATGTTCACCATACACATAATGTCATCACCCAACTCACTGAGTATTTTGACCCATAAAGAATCTCACTCTGCTATGAATCAAAGTAATAAACACTATATGCACGTGTCTAATAATCATATCAGGATTAAGAGCATAAGGACTCATAATAACCATGAGGTATTAATTGTTTTATATAGTCAGTATAAAAACAATTACCTTAAAACAATCCTGTTCAATACACACAAAGTGTATTAGCACAAGGAGTTGGAACTGTACCATTCCCAATAGTCAAGACAGACCTATTAAAATCTTGTGCTACAGTCCTACCAGTGGTGTGTCTAATTTCATTTAAGACTGTGAACAATAAACTTATATTCTATAAGAACTGATGATCTAATCTTCTATGTATAAGTCTACACGCTAGATCACCTACTATATAGAATAAAAGACACATGCATAATCATTAAATAAATAATGTCAGACAAACATTGCTCACAAAGATTCTCATTAAAATGGAATAATTGAAGTTATTAATAAATACTAAAGCCAATTACATAAAACATGTCTTTTAGTATAAATCCCTAATAGTTGTAACCAACAAAAATGCAAGAAGTGTTTTAGTATTGAACTTGTGGTGTCGCGTGCCCCAAGTGTAAGGAAAACACGTAGACCCAAAGGTTCAAAGTGAGGAGGAAACTGGATGGGTTCCGTGTAATGCAAAATATGAAATTTCAAAATTGAGGGCTAATGAGGGTAGCCGATTCGTAAGATAAACAGCGGTAGTGAAGGCTTCTTCCCATAAATATAAAGGTGCAACACAGTGAAATAACATTGTTATACGTAGTTCTCTTATGGTCCTATGGTGTCTCTTAACCATACTTGTTTGCTCGGGCGTATATAGTGTTGATACTTGATGCACAATTCCTGTGGAAAGAAAGTGAGTAGACAATTTGGAATTTATGAACTCACCACCTCCATCTGAATTAAAAATTTTTATTTGTTTGTTGAATTGTCTAGCTACATAATTTTTAAAGGCTATATACGCACTAAAAAAAATCAGATTTCTGATGTAAAGGAATAATCCATGAATAATTAGAGAAATCCTCAACCAAACAATCATAATATCTTAATTTTTCAATAGAAAGAGTAGGAGCGGATCCCCACAAATCACAATGAATTTTTTTTAAAGGTACTAGTACTTTTCTGAACAAGAGAAAAGTAACCGACTAAGTTTTCCTAGTTGACAACTATCAAAAAGATGTTGTGGTTTTGTTGTCCCTACAACATCAATTAATCCTTTATTTTTTAGCCTTTGTAAAGTTGAAAACTGGGGAAAGGCATTGATGCCAAACTTCTGCAGTGCTGGATTTGAATCAATGAAAGGAATATAATTCTGGTGAAGTTGGTAGGACATAGAGATCACCCTTGCGTTTCCCTATCATCATTGCTTGTCCTGTTTCCCTTTCCTTAACATAAAAATCAACATTATAAAATTCACAATTAATAGGAAATTGAGTGGTCAACTGACTTACGGAGAGTAATTTCTTTGTTAGGTTGGGAACTAATAACACATCATTTAGAGGTCGAGGCAAAAATTTTTGTTTGTTTTATATAAGAGTTTCCAATGGCAAGAATTGGCATGGAAGACCCATATCCAATTAGTACTAAGTCAGAACTAGAATATTTTTGGAGGTTAGTCAACATACCTAACCAATCAGTCTTGTGGTTTGAAGCCCCAGTGTCTGTAGTCCATTATGCATCTACAATGGTGTTTTACAGCGTTAATGCTTCAAGTGCTTGTGGAATTTCATCTTAAGAAATTGATTTCTTTGGTACCCACCAGCATATCTTTGCAATATGGCCCATCATGCCACAATATTGACACTGTTGGTCACGATATTTGTCCCTCTTGGCAGGTGTCATGAGGCATTCACCTGGTGGTGGAGGACGCCATTGTGTATTTGAATGAGGGGTATACTTTGTGTAAGCTTGCCTTGAGTCCCTGTTTTGTTGTGTTTGGAATCCATGTATGGTTGATGTGAATTTTTGTGTTGGTTCACAATAGCCTAAAGAGTTTAATTGGGGGCATCGCTGTTTTTGTCCATAAAATCTTGATGAGTGAGGGATGTAGGGTGAACATCGGTGTAGCTAGAAAAACAATTGCGTCTTTGATCGAAATTTTGGAGTTAAGAGACCAACTTAGAATAGGATGGTCTCGGGGGCTTCAATATAGTTGTTGTGAAGACTTCATATTGTGGACCAAGACTAGTGAGGAGACAAGATACCCTTTCTTGGTATGGAATGGGCTTCCCAATTGCTGCTAAATTGTCTTTGTGATTGTGTGTGTTATTCTTTACGAAGATATGTAACTTGTTAACGTAAAGTAAATTCACCTTCTTGCGAGTCTTGGGCATATGCATTTTTGAGAGCTTCCCACATTGCAAGAGCTGTGTCGAGGCCACCAATGAGTCCGAGAGTCTCCTCAGCAAGTGTCCTAATGATCCACCCTTGAAGGAGACGATCAGACTTTCTCCATGCTATGAAAGCATCTATTATTTGAGGAGTGGTGTCATCTGCATTCATGGGAATGATTTGATTTGGTGTGATGTATTTTTTGGGTGCAGGCTCTTTATTTGTGAGATGCCGCACTAATTCTTGGCTCCCAGCAAGAGCCAATACCATAAGGGATAATTGTTAGGGGTGAGTCTAAGGATGATGAAGTTGCCAACATTGAGGGATAATGTAGCAACAATGGGCCGACATATTCACCAAACCACTTCAAGAGGATAGATTTATTCAAATTAGACGTGAATTAGGCTTATTGCATGGTAGGGAAGTTGCCTAATAATGCTCAAGTAAGCATTGAAGGCAAAAAGAGGTGAGAAAAAGGCTAAATCACACATTTGTATAAGGCCTAGTCGACCGGAGTACAAGGTCAGTCAACCGAAACGTGGCCCAGTTAACCGAAACCTTCTATTTACACCTCAGAACCCTTTAGCGTGCTATCCAGTTGACCAGACCTTTCTGTGTGCCTTCCAGTCGACTGAACCCTTCCTCAGTTGACCCAACCAGTGAAATATGAATTGTTTATGAATATCCAGTCGATTGGACCTATCCCTAGTCGACCAAATAGAAAGAAAAGTGATTAGTTTTAATGAAGATCCAGTCGACCAATCCTGGCCTCAGTCAATTGGACCGTCGGGGTTTAAATAGATTTGAACACCTGAGTGCTTAATTTCTTCCCTTTTCTCAAAACCAAACCCTCTCCTCTCCTCTCTCCCAACTCTCTGTTGAGTTTTCCTTCGTTTCCTTGCCTTTTCTCCACCTAAAATCCACCAGAATCTCTCCCTTTGATTTTGTATTTCATCATGACTAGGGTAGAGAAGCAAAAATTTGTTCAAGAGCTAGGAGAAGGTTTCGGCAAACGGTACATCTCTGCCAATGAAAGAAAACGATTCGAGGCACACTTCAGAACCAAGGATCCCATCATTGGTAAAATTCTGGACCTAGCTTTTATGAATTTGTATTTCTAGAATATTATGAAGATGTTTAGGTTCCTTGGGTGGGATAAATTCATCACATACCAACCTAAGGGAGTATACCCAAATCTAGTTTGCCTCTATGCGAACCAGCATTCTGATGATAATGGGTATTACACTCAGGTCTTAGAACACCCTGGCCTATAGTTTTGATGCTAAGTTGATAGCAAAAACATTTGAAATAGAGAGGGGTACCTTTAATTGTACTACCCCGGATCCTCCTAGATAAATGAGCAAGACTTCACAATTAAGGCTTTTGTGAACTGAGTAATGGAATACCTAGTTGTAAACCTAAACCACCCTCCACAAAAGTAAAATAGATGGGTTATGAGTTAGTTGGAAATATCTGGGTAGCACAAGCTCCACTGCATAGGAGGGTAGGAGATCAATTTGTTGCTCAACAAGATCAACCCCAGCATCCTAAGCAGCCCTTAAATGCTGAAATCATGGCCGCCATTGAAAGACTTTCCAAGTCTTTCAATGAGTTTGTAGCTTCTACTGACTCCCGGTTCATCTCGATCCAGAACGACTTTATTAAATTGACTGCAATCCAACTTCACCATCATAAATGACCGCTTCAATGATCTGGAAGGCATCGATAACTTGAAAGGGAAAATTCCGATGGATGTCAATGGTAGCGAGGCAGGGTCTTCTGATGTAGAGCATGATGGAAATGATGAGTAGGTTGCTTCATTGAGGGGGAGAAGCAGAGTTATTTTATGAACATATGAACAACTTGAATTTTATGGGTCTGTAACTAAATACACTAAATATCTTATCTTTTTGTGTATGGTTTTATGTTTTGTGAGCACCGCACTGGAATATTACTATCCATATCTTGCTGAATGTTTAAATTCATTTGATGGATGATTAGTATCTCTTGAATTGTTATTGGGATATATTGAACTGTTGAGTACCGTCTGCATGGTTGATGCAAAATGTATGTTGGTAGTTTATTAGGAGATTTGCATGCTGGTTATTTTGATACCCTCTACATGGTTGATGCAGAATCTTTAGAATTGCATGTTGTAGTTGACTAGGTTGATTGCATGCTGGTAGTTGATTAGGATGATTGCATGATGATATAATGAACAAACTAGGAAAGGCATGCGGGCCAGTTATTGCCATATTAGGTGATATCATGACAAAATTCATTCCTTAAATAAACCGAAAATATGCTTAAACCAACACTTAGATTACATAAGCCTTATTTTTTTAAACTCCAATCTTTATAAGCCTTATGTAACATCAGAGTTGTGATGGTTTATGGATATTTATGGTCTTACCATGCTTAACATGTCATTTTGAACTCAAACGGCCCCTAATAGTGCTTTCGTGTACAAAATTTCCAAATCAAAAAGGGGGAACTTTTCAAATAAGGACTTCTTTTTATGCTTCAATGCTACTATGGTTAGCTTAGTCATTTTGTTGATGACAAAAGGGGGAGAAGTGAGCAAAATTGTTAAATTCATTCACCCTGCTTCTTAATTTTGAAAACTAGGAGAAGTAAGCAAAATTACCAAAATCATTTACCCTGCTCCTTGTTTTTCAAAATTGGCTTAGATTTCTTTTAAAGAGATTTGGTTTCAAAATCAAACTCAATACTAAATGCAAATTGAGCTGAAATTCAAAATTTCTCAACTTGAAAAATTCCAATGTCTTCTTTTTAAATATGCATGAACTACACTGTAAATTTTTACAATTATAAGGCGGAGCCTTGTAAGGCTAACCTCATTTTGCTTTCGTATTTGTCATCATAAAAAAAGGGGGAGATTGTTGACTTTTTGAGTCCTATCCCGTTTTGATAATGACAAATTACAAGAATCACATTTGTGCACTTAGTACTTGAACAAGTTTATATTTTACAAAACACATATGGTAAAGGTAAAATGGAAGCCATGAGGCACTCAAAGTTCACATTACGTGGCTAATTCCATGGCAAAGTGAAAAACACAGAATGAAGACATGTACTTTTTAAGTTGCAATGCATTTAGATTAAATTGTATGTGCATACCTTACTTGATCTTATTTGAAGCTCAATAACGGCCATAAATTGACGCTAAGAATTCAAACTTTTCATGAAAAACCTTTTACTTAAAAAGTTAAATCTTATACAAAAGGTTTGAAATGATTTTGAAGTTAAATCTGAGCTACAACTCATTTTTCTTAAGGGGTTAGCTGACCGGCTCATAAGCCTGGTCGACAGAAGACAAAGAATGGCCGAAACCCAAATTTTATAAAGGGCTCAGTTGAGCGGATCATAAGCCCGATCAACTGACATTCATGCAAGAATGATCCGGCAAACTGGATCATCAGCCCAACAAATTGAACCGTGCTAAAAGGAAAATCGCCTTAGGGTCGGTCAATCGGACCTCAGGTTAGTCAACCGGAACTCTCGGGTTAAGGCTATTTTGAGCAAAAAACGGCCATAAACTTTAAAATATATTATTATTATTATTATTATTATTATTACCCAAAGGGTCATAAAATGGTCATATCTTGAATTTGGCTATAAATTCTAAGCCCAAACACTTTGCAAACACTTTTTGATCTATCATTTAATACTCTTGAGATATTTGAGCATTCATCACATTTATTTGCAAGAATCAAAAGTTCTCTCACTTCATTTATTTGCAAAATCTATTTTGAGAGAAAACCCCTAACTTCTCCTACTCGTGGTTTTGAAAATCATTTACTGCTCTTAAATCTTTGAATCATTTATTGTACATTTTTTTTCACATTAAAGATCAACTACTCTCATCTACTCTCATTTATTTCAAAAAAATTTTCTGAGAGAAACACCTAAACTCTATTGAGCTTCAATCTAATCTTGTGAGGGTGCATTAGGTTTTTCATTGTACAAACTAGCTTTTGAAGAAACATTTCATTGTACACAAAATATTTATCTCATTTGTATTTTTTGCAGTTCGGGTTTTGAACTGTACCAAATAAGAGCATATTGTTTGGAGAGGTAGCTCCGCCTACAAGGAGTGGTGTAATGGGTATCTCCACCTGATTGAAGGAGTGCTGTATGAGGTGGCTCCGCCTTGGTTGAAGGAGTATTTAGTGGAAATCTTCAAGCGGTTGTTTTGAGGCAAGGACGTAGACGGGAATAACTGAACTTCCTAAAAATCTCGGTCTTTGCTTTCTCTATCCCTGCTCTCATTTAAATTTCCGTATTTGCATGTTTAAATATTTTTACCATTTGAGATTGATTGTATGCTTAATTATTTGTAGCATTTGAGATTGATTGAGAAACCTTAAAACTTCAAGTTGTGTTTTAAAAATAGGGTAAAAACTTGACCTAGATTTTTATAATATCCAATTCATCTTTTATAATATCCAATTCACCCCCCTCTTGGAATTACACCAAAAATTACAATTTATTAACTAAAAATTTGACCAAAGGAAAAATAAATAAATAAACTTCCAACTAACTGAAGAGAGAGAGAGAGAGTCGTTTGAGGAAACTTCTTGTGGTAGTGACGATGATGCCTATACATTAAAAGCTAGGGTTCTCTTTGATGAAGAGGGGAGGGGATATAAGAAAGTATTCTTATTATATATTATAACACTAATGAATTTGTTTCTAAATTAATTTCAACAAATCATATATATCTCTAGGCCTTGGTAATAAATATTTTTTTTTAGTTAAATCAAATAAGACAATTTTGATGGGTTCTCATAATTTTTTCTATACTATTTTTAATTTAAAACATTTAGCATCTATATTCTAAATATCTACTTTTTTTGTATTATTGTTGAATATATTCTACAACATATTAAAAAAATAATAATATTTCTTACTAATCAAAATTAATTAATTAGTTACCAAAATTAAGTAAAACTCTTAAATTTGACTAAATATAATGAGATTGTTTATAAAAAGAAATAATATCCCTTGTAGTTTTTTCAATATGACACTCCATCACTTGAGTTTTTTGAAAACTACAAAAAAAAACCTCTCTAGTTTAATTTTATTGACAAAATGAACCTTTTGTTGTTTAAGTGTTAAGTGTAACGAAAAAAATTAAAATTCTATCTTTACTAAAATAACAATTTTACCCTTTTATTCAATTTTGATAAGATAGATTAAGAAAATAACATTAATTTAATAAATTAAGTTGGGAGAATTTGTCAGTTAAGTACCATATATTTTTCAAATGGAAGTTATAAGTAAGCTGAACAAACAACAACTAGTTCGGGCCAATTAGTCGACATAAGTATTGTCAACACCTAAGGTTCACCTTTATCGGGGTAAATCTTCATATCGCCTCGACACGAGTGGTGAATTCGAGATGAGAAATTGGTATTTGGGGATGAGATGTGGGTTGATAACATGTCAACAGAGTCACCTACTTTGTCCTAGGAGAGGTTAGAACACCTATTTAATTATTGATGATTACTCTAATCAACTAGTTATCCCTAGGGTCCAAATAATCGATGGTTAAAGGTCTACAAATCAAAGTTCCAACTTCGGAGTATATTTGTGCGAAGGGAAGATACCAGTACCTCCTATGCTTCCATTCTATGAACGATACCTACTAAACCTTGCATGATCACCAATCCACCATTCTTTTCCGTCATTTTTTTGATAGTAGCTTGCCATTAGATATTGTTCCATCTTGCATTTTCACGATATTTCGATTTACAATGCATGACTTCTCTCACCTCAAGAAAAACATAGGAAGTGCTATTATGCCTCCTTGTGACATCCATCGTCGGATTCATTAAATAGTATTTAGGATTTTCGTATTTTCATTCATTCATTCATAACATTCAACATTCAAATAAGGATTCAATCATAGTTTCATAATAAGTCACAATCACATCATGGTAAAAGAACATAACATGTCATTGAGGCATCATATGCAATTCAAATTATCATAAACCTCAACAAACATTAGTGAGTTATTTGACTGCATTTTGACATAATTCAATCATCCTAACATTCACAGATAGATAAATGCATGCAAAACAAGGTACTAGGACCTGTTGAGGTCCAAGTTTTTGTATATATTTTTACCCTCATACTCAAATTAGGATGCAAATGAACTCAAAACACTTTTAAAACCTTAAAAATGAAATAAAAACCCTTGTGGAAATTTTGGTATTTTGCAACAATTTTTACAATTTTTATGATTTTTTAAAGCTATTTATAAAGGCTACAAATATAAGAAAAATATAAGAAAACCTATTAAAAATATTATAAAAGATAAAAAATAAACTAAAATTTCTAAATGTTAGAAAAGGGCCCCTTAAAATTACTAAGCAGAAAAGCCCCTGATAATTTAAAAATAAAATATTTTTTGAATTAAAAATAGTCAAATTAAAGAAAAATAAATAAATAAATCAATAGAATAAATTAGGAAAATGGTTTCATAATAAAAAAAAGTTGGTTGTCTTCTATTTTTTTTTAATAATTGTTTGCAATTAAAAAGTATTTTTTTATTGATTTTCAAAGTTTTAAAATAGAATTATTAAAATAAATAAATAAAAAGCATAGACCAATTGGCTCATACCGATCGATCAATCTAGTAGATTAACTTAGCGTGACACGTAGGGGGAAAAGACGCTAGTCAGATTCACTATTCCTTCAACAACTCACTAGTAATGACATCGAAAACCTAAAATTTCAGTTCTTTGTCTTCGGTTTCCTTAGATGTCCAAATTCAATTTCGTCATCATTATTTGACTCCTTTCGACTCCAAGAATCTTTTCAACTAAAAAATAACCTAAAACACACGAAACAGGGGCTATAAATCTCTTGGCTAGCCATCATAGCGACTATGGTGACGACTGGATTTTGAGCCTCCTAAAGCTCCTCTAACATATTTCTACCCCTTTTGACCATAGGGATCTTACTTTACCTATTCCCTACCCTTTTCGGCACCACATGCTTGTGAAAAATTAGTCTTTTCCAACTCTCTACCCTCCTCTCTCTTTCCAGCTAACCACATATTTTCTCACTCTTCTATATTTTTTCTCTACTTTTCTAGCTATTCTTTACCTTTTCAAATCCTAGACACTAGTATGGCATAAAAAATCAGGCTTTGAATTGATATTAATGTGAATCCTAATTTGACTTACCCTTGAATCATAAAAAACCCTTAATCATGTTTTAGTGGACTTATTTTGATGCAAACACCCTAAAAATCACGACTTTAACATAATATTTGCAAAAAAAATCGTAGTCTTGTATGATACATGAAAGAAAACATAAAGATTTCATCTCTGGCATGCAAATCAAAGGATTTTGAAAGCTAATTATTCATGTGTACTTAAACTCATGAAATCATGCAAAAGAGTTTGATAATAAGAGATTTGCCTTAGTATTCTTGAAGTTTTGATCTCTCCTACCTTTGAATGAGCTCTTCCTTCTCTCAACTTCAATCATTAATCTCCAAACTTCAAGCTTTCCTCCCTTATCTTATTCTCTTCTTCCTTTATTCTCCTTTATTTTCTTGCCCTTTCTCCCTTGCTCTCTCTTCCTCTCTTTTGGAGTGAATGTGTGCTCCAATTCTCTTGTGTGTTGAACATGTGCCACCCCTTTCCTTTTTGTGTTGGACGTATGCCTCCCACCCTTTTGCAAGAGTCACAACTCCTCATTTATAGAGAAGTAAGGGAGTTTGCCCTGATCCATCAATTTCCAAAAAAGCCATTTTAGAACAAAGGAACCTCTTCCTTGTCCTAAATGGAGCTTTTGACAGCAAAAAATAACTTTTCCGAGAATAGAAACTTATCCGTATCCAAGATAACTCCTCAATTAACTCAATTAAGACTTAAGCCTTAAAAATGCAATTGAATGTTCGAATTTGAACTTCAGCTTTAAAAATGCAATTAAAGGTTCAATTTTTAAATTAATTGATTAAGAAATATTAAGGGTAAGGAGAGAGAAACTTCAATTTAATGCTCCTATTCTCCAATTAATTTTACTTTGAACAGAATTAGGTGTCCACAAGTATGACAACATAATTAAATTATAATTTTTAAAAATTTAAAATATGTCAAAAGTAAATAAATAATATGATTATTCATAAAAAAAAAAAATACTTAGATAATAATCTTATTCAAAAGTATTTGTTACATCCATTTCATGCAAATTAAATGCTTTAAAAATTAGCCCGGATAAGTTGGTCGATCAAATTGCTGCTCGTTTTTTGAGTCTAGTTGAAAATCATGTTTAACATTTATATTTTACACATAGAGGAGCTAGCATTCAATTTAATATTTTTAAGTTATGAAGTATGAATTTTGAAATTTTATTTTACATTTTTTAATACTATATTTGATAGGAATACTTGAATTTAAAAATATTGAATTATATTTTATTTATTTTATGATATATTTAATCACTAAATTTTATGAAAATTACATCGTATAAGCATTTTGTAACATTAGAATTACTAGGTATTTTCATGATTTATTAATATTTATTATTTTAACTGATTAAATTTAGTCGGTTGATTTGGTCAAATCCGAATTATGCTCACCCAATCATGCAACTATTTATTGGTACAAACTCATGCCGAAAAGAGAAAGTATTAATTGCAAGTGAGTTGAATGGCATGATAAAAAAAAGGAAAAACAAATTGGCCCCACAAGAGCAAGTGGCATGTGGAAATTAATTATGCAAATAAATTAATTATCTAAACAAATTTAATTAAGAGTGCATGATTAACTTTTACATAGTTTTATCACATTAACAAATGATTTTTAAACTTTTTATTAATTTTTAATATTATATTTTATTTTATTAAAAAACTCTATTATTAGCGAATAATGAAAAGAAATATTATTACGAAAATATTTACAAATTCATTATCTTAATAAATTGAATTCATAAAATATGATAATTAAAATAAAATCAACTAATTAATTTTGGAATAATTCTCTAAATTTAAATATAATTTTTTTGACTTTTATGATTTTTAAAAGTAAAAAAAATGCACACGTGCCTTGGGTACTTTTAATCAGCGCGTATCCAAAATTTAAAATTACCTATATTATTTAAACTGATTTAAAATACAGAAGACAACAAAAAATTGTCTTTGTTTTTTTGAGAGTTAAATTTTAAAAAACTATTTCAAAAATTTTATTACACTTTGCACCGCCGCTTTTTCTTCCTCTGGGGTTCTGCCACTGTAACAACTACCCGCCCAGCCGCCGGCGAAGGCTGGAATTATTTTTGTTTTTACTTTTTTAAAGTTGAAAAACAGAACCTCTGCTGTCTATTCTGTCTGCGTCCGAAAGTTGGCAAAGAGAAATCTCTTTTCTCTTTGACCTCCGCAGTAAAGGAGCCTGAGAACCTACACAAGAGTTGCAGAGTCAGCTTCAGCCTACGCTTCTCCTGCCTGGTCTCTGCAAATCGACTTGGGTTTGCTTCAATTTTTTCAGTGCACCGACTTTGGTTCGTGGAATTTCACAATTTCGCTTGGTAAATGGATGTTGGAGAGGTTAATGGGTTCTGTGTTTTGTGGCTGAGATTTATCTCCTGAGGTGACCCCACTCCGGTGACATTAAGTAGTTTAAAAAGAAGTATTAGAGTTCAAGATGATGATGATGATGATGATGATGATGATATAGCATATCTATGTCTCTTTATGCCTTGGTTTCCATGTCGGGTTTTCTATTTCTCTCCTATTCTTATCACCAATTACGTTTTTGATGTCGTCGAGATTTTGTTGTAGATTATTTCTTAAGTTTGGGTGCATTAATTGATGCTTCAGCTGTAAAAAAATTGATTCATTTTCAGCTTTCTTTTTGGTGGGTTTTTAGCTCTTTCAGCAATAGGGCAACGATTTGAAGTTGAGAATAGAGGTAGAAAATTGGGTTTCTTTAATCGTTTGTTCTTTCTGGTTGGCGTAGTCTGAGGGTTTGAAAGTGGGTTTGGCTGGAATTTTTGTACCGTTCGGTTTTTGTACTAGTTTGTGGGTTTCAATTCTCGTAAAGATTTGGGCTTCACTTCCAAATGGGAATTATATGTTGAAAGTTGGTTTCCAATAATCTTTTGCTGTTCTAGAGCAGTTTACTGGTTTGGGTGATACTTGTGTACAAGTTGTTGGGTCCAAGTTGAATCAGTCGGTGAAAGGGGCAAAATTTGTTGAATCAGTTAATCAGTTTCAAATGGCATCTAGAGTAGAGATTGAGGAAGACACTAATGATAAAGGTAGCATGTGGGTTTTGGATCAGAAGCTTGATCAGCCCATGGACGAGGAGGCTGGACGGCTTAGAAATATGTACAGAGAAAAGGTAACACCCATCTTGCTCTCTCTCTCTCTCTCTCTCTCTCTCTCACACACACACACACACACACACACACACACACACACACACACACACACAACTTCCCCGTAAGAAATTTTTTGTTCCGGTGAAAGTTTACTTTTAAGATGCCTTTTCTGACATAAGAAATTATTATTTCCTAATGTTGCATAGTTGGTTTAAAGTTCAATCTTAGATTATTTAAGAATTAATTGGAAAGACATTAATTTTTTTAAAGCAACCTTGTAATTGTTTTGGGTATAGAATTGTTAACTTAATATAATGAGATCACGGGAAAGGAAAGATAATAAGATGTTGACATTTATGCTTGTTCTCTTCATTGTAATGATGCATGCTAGGTTGAAGCCGAGGCATTATATAAGAGTATGATCTATTCAGTAGTCTATTTACTTAAAATGCATCATCCGAAGATCTATGATATTTGTTATCGCAAAGATATCATTCTTGTTTTGAACACACAATAGTATGTTGTGCTATTTAACAACTGTCGGGATATGGCTTTTGTTTTCTGAATACCACACACAGAAAAAGAGAAATTAGGAAATTCTGAGGGGTTATGTCTCTCCAGGTTTGTTTTGTTTGCTGATCCAGTGATTCCTGCAGAAATTTTCGGCATTATTGCTTCTGCGGCTTGCTTTCCAGAGTCTTGGAGTGGTATATGGAGACTTGGGCACATCTCCCTTGTATGTTTTCTACAATACATTTCCCCATGGAATCAAAGACCCAGAGGATGTGATTGGAGCTCTTTCCTTGATTATATATTCCCTCACCCTTGTCCCACTCCTCAAGTATGTTTTTATAGTGTGTAGAGCGAATGACAATGGTCAAGGTAAACATCTGTGAACCTGCATCATTTAAGTTCTGATTTTGTGGACGTATAAATTTGGAGACAAGTAATATGGCTGCTTCAATGCCATAATTCACCTGTCAGTGAAAACAAAATGTGGTTATGCACTTACGTGGTTCTATACTTTCTTTCCTTCTCATTTCTTTGGTGGAGAACTGGTCACAATGGCCAAAACATTTTCAGCATGCTAGCTTGAAGGGATAGGACTTAGGAGGGCAGGCCTCGGTGCATTGCCAAGGTTTCTTCATTGCAATCTGGCATCATGGGTTCAACCTGCTTTAAGAGCCTATCCACACATGGGAGTAAGGTTGCATGCATGTGACCCTCCCATACCCTTATTTGGCTGGAGCTTTGTGCAATGGCCACCCCTTTTTTGGCTTGGAGGGGGATCATTGTTTTTGTTTTTGTTTTTTTGTTTTTCTCTCTTTCAAGCCTTTTGGGTGGGCATGAACTAGCCTAAGGGTAACATACTACAGGTGTAATGGAGAGTGAGACTAGTGGCAGGAAGCGACTGTAATGGGTGTGGTTTATTTATTTATTTATTTATTTTCAAGCTTTCACAACCTTGTCTTTGTTGGTATTTTTGCATGTTTCAATCTCTTAACCCTTGTGCAAAAGATATTTAATGTGACTTGGATCCTTCAGTTCAACTTAATAGCGTTGTTTATTAAAGGTAATAATGACAGGAATATCATGTGTGATAAATAAATTAATTAAAGGATTCATGTAGCCACTCTGCCTAGAGGGACTTATGGCTTGGTTTGTTGTTGTTGTATAAATGAATTAATGAAACCAAATACATTAGCTTATAATATGGTATACTCTATTTTTCTTTAAGCACATAAAACATACAATAAATTAAACAAGTTTTGTTATTTTGTTAGTTAAAATAATGAAAGTCTAATATTTCGGACCAACAAGTTATATTGTATAACCTAAGCTTGAAAATTACAATATAATCATAAAGTTCATTATGAAACAAATTATTAGCAAATGGAACGAGTTAAAAATCCTAAAAAGGGGAAAAAAGAAAAAAGAAGGTTGAATTTGAAGAATATAAAAAAAAAAAAGGGGTGTCCCTAGGCCACAAGACTCCCTACTTTGTGGGGTAGGGGAGGGTTGGCACAGTGTACTTAGCCTTACCCCTGCTTTTATGCAGAAAGGCTGAAAGAAATACTAATTGTTAATATTATCAAAATACAAACTTTTTTAGCAAAACATTGTTCATCTCCAATTGGTAATTAGTGCATGACTTGTAAATATAAGAAAAAAATAAATAATTCCATATTGTTATTTTCATAATTATAGTCTTCTCCTCCCCTTCCTCGTCACATAGCTGATTGATTTATGAAAGAAAAAATTAGAGAAAAATTGAAGAAAAATATATATTTGTTTTTGTTTTTGTTTTTGTTTCGGTATTGGTCTTGTGTCTGTAGTGGTACTGTAATGGGTAAAAGTAGTGGTCTGTAGTGGCTGCTGTGACTATGATTTCAATTCTCAACGGTATAGCAGTGCGTGGTTGTATCGGAATCCAAGGTTAATATCATAATTGTTTTCGAAGTTGACATAACAATTCATTAAAGTATTTATAGCCCCTACAACCTGGCTCCTCGAAGATTTAGGGTTCAAATCTCACCAGGCAGGAGAAAAAAAGAAACAGAATTTATAGTTCATGGAAGTGAGTCATTATGGATGGATCACATTAATTGGTAAAACTAATTAATCTACAGTCTACACTTGTGCAATCATACTAAGTAATCAACAGATCAGTTTACAAGTTAACTTCAACCTAGAAAGCGAAAGGCAAATGGTGCATAGTTATACAAAGCGGGACCAGGAGCAGAAGCAATAGCAAGAGCAGAAGTGGGGAAGCAAGATGTAGAAGAATGAAAGGTTTGCATCATCTGGGAAGTGTCTATATCTGTAAGAAAATATAAAAGCAGAAGCTCACAGTGAGCTGATTGGGATTGATTAATGAAAGGGAAAATTAGAGAAAACAATTGAAGCAAAAAATATAAGAACAAATAAAAATATATTTTTTTTACTTGTCTTGTATCTGTAGTGGTCCTGTACAGCCTACAGTAGTGGCTGCTACAATTATGATTTTATTTCCACTGGTATAGTAGTTCATAATAGTATCGGAATCCAATGTTAATGACATACTTCTTTTCAAATTTGACATGACAATTTGTAAGAGTATTTATAGCCCCTACAACCTGACTCCACAGCTAAGGCGATAAAGGGTTGAGTGGCATAAGCGAAGATCTAGGGTTCAAATCTCGCCAAGCAGGAAAAGAAAAGTCATAGTATTTATAGTTGATAGAAGTGGGTTATTATAAAGATTGATTGCATTAATTGGTAAAACTAATATGTCCACAATTTGCACACATGCAAACATTGTAAGTAATAAAAAGATCACTTTATAGGCTAACCTCGACCTAGAAAGTGAAAGGCAAATGGTGCGTAGTTATACAAAGCAGGAGCAGGAGCAGGGAAGCGAGATGGGGTAAAGAATGAGAGGTTTGAAGCACCAAGGAAGTTTCTAGATCTCTAAAAATATAAAAGCAGAAGCTCACACTGAGTGCTCAGTTGTCCACGTGTGAAGTTTTCAATTATGTGTCAGCGTCTCTTTTCTCCTCTCTTCTTATGCTTCAATGTCATGTCATTACGCTATTCCGCTGCTCGTGCTGCATGTCGTCATTACACACTTCTCATGCCTCTTATATAATTTTTGTCCCTTCATTTTCTGTTGTGCCCACTTACATATATTTTCATGCCTTATACTGACAAATTATAATGTTTTCAAAGAAATATGTTTTACTCCAACTCCAAGAGTAAACTGGCATAAAAATGTGCACCTGAGATGGTGCAAAATTGCATTTTAACTTCATCTTTATTTAATTAGAAGCAATAAACTCTTTGGTATTTCATCCACTGTAAGTATTTTGAGGTTTGAAATGTTGGTTGCAAGGTTCTGTCTTGATGGGAGAATGGTTCTACTAAGGGTCTGCATAAGAACTGTAGAATTGAGGTTTTAAGATGGAAATGTTACCTACTAGGGAGGTTCCTGTCACAAAGACATGGAGAGCACAGAGTAAATATTTGGTTGATAAGAAATTATTAAAGATCATAAACTTGTTGAAAACAGAAATAGCTTGAGAGGATTAAAATATTAAATCTAGAATGGAATCCAATATGAGCAAGCACAGAGTGATATACCACTGTTATTTCTGTTAGTATAGGAGTATAGCCTCCTTTTGGTTGTACAAAAGTTACTTTTATGGAAAATATTTTCCATGAAAGATACTTAGAAGTTATTTTCTATGGAAAAAATTGCTGTTGTTTGAGATAGATTTCAACAATTTCTTAGGACATGTCACACAATTTTAAGCATTTGAAAAAAATAAACTTTAACATCTTATTGGACCATAGCAGAAGACCATAATATATACAGACATACATAGGCACATATATGCACATACATCATACATTCATATATATATATATACACACACACGCACCCACACACACATATATGTATATATAGATGTATATATATATATTCATATGTATGTATATAGATGTGTATATATATACATGTATGTATATATATAGATGTATATATATGTTTGTGTGTGTGTTGGGGTGTGTGTGTATATATATGTATAGAACAGTGATTTTTTTTTTTTGGTAATATTCATTTTGAAGATATAAGTTTTGATCTATGTGTGTGAAAGTTTGTCTAGGACAGAGAAGGACCTGTTTTTATCTTTTGTTAAACAATTAGAAGCTTATAAATTATAACAGAAAATTACTTCATTGTGAAAGGAACGTTTTTTCTGTCAAATGGAGGAAAACAATTTTAGGTAGAAAATATTTTGACATGCAAACAATGAAAAGTACTTCTAGGATTGAAAGCGCTTTCAGGAAAATATTTTCCAACAGATGGAGTCAATAGTGTGGGAAATGTGAAGAGATTCACATGACCAAGATTAAGGCATTTTGAATTATTAGCTTAATTCTATTATTTCCAGAATTATCATATTTTCATTGGATTTTCTAGTTGAATTTGATTTGATCATTAATAAGTATATTTTAGGGTTTTTCATTACATGAAAATGTAGTGCCTTATCTTAATTGGGTTTTGCTTATTTATTTTTTTTGCTTTGGTAGCATATTAAGGGTTTAAATAAATGCTATAATCTAATTTTTCCCCCTTCTTATGCTTTGTTAGAGTTATTATCTACTTGATTGAAAAATTTTGGTTGATGACATATTAAGCTGCTGAGAATCTGTGTCTCTTTTCTCCTTCTCATTTCTGCTCTTTACTCCCTATACTTCTATTCCCTTCTCCCCTACCCTTCTTTCTCTTCCCTTTCCCATTCTCCATTCTACATCATATAGTTTCTTATTATATAATATCATGTGGAAGATGTTCAGAGCCTTGTAGTATAAAATCTTTTTTCTTAACACACGAATGCCCATCTGATGTGATGCATTCAACAATTTGAGCTAAGTGCTTGCAGTGTTAGTAAATATTTGCACTTTGGATATCTCATTTAATGTTTATAAGGCACCTATATGTTCCTCTTAACTTATGCTCTTTCTGGTGCAGGTGGAACATTTGCTCTTTATTCATTACTCTGTCGACATGCAAAAATAAAAACTATTCCTAATCAGCACCGGACTGATGAGGAGCTAACAACGTATAGTCGTTCTACTTTTCATGAACAATCATTTGCTGCAAAAACGAAGAGGTGGCTGGAGGGACATCCATCAAAAAAGAACGCAATTCTTATTCTCGTCCTTGTTGGCACTTGCATGGTGATTGGCGACGGTATTCTTACTCCTGCTATATCAGGTACACCATTCTTAATTTTTGTGAAATATCGATTCTTTTTTGCCCATATGCCAAGCTATCAATATGCTATTAAAATGTATAATCATAGAAAATTAGCATTCTTGTAGTCGATGTTATGTATAGTATTATTATTGAGCGCAATTAAATTTTTTAACTAGAAAGGTACTGCTTGGATTGGACTATCATCTATCTTTCTTGCTTTTGAATATTTTTTTTTTCAATTTTCAGATAAAAGAAAAAAAAAAAAAAAGGAAAATTTGTGTTCAGGAAAAATAAAAAAAAATTGCTCTTTTGAACACACCATTCCTTTTCCGTTTTCTGCCCAGGTTCATACCCCTAGCATCAAATGACCACTGCAGCCTCAGCCTTTGGCAATGTGACAATCATATCTGGTGCCAGTAAAATTTTTCCGGGTACACTCACAACAATAATCAACACTGTCCACCAGCACTACAGCTGCTCCCACCATTATTGTTTTCACTAACATGTCCACACACCATGTACTAGACTAGTAAAAGAACGTTTTTATGAATGTGCTTATGTTTTTTGCTCATAGTATGAAGTCTAAAACACAAATATGCTGCTTTTCTTGCTTCATACAATTTTTAGAATAGTTTGATCTAAGTACACACTAGTTTAAATAATTTTATATCTTCTAGACATCAGCATAAATGACATATCAAAACCAAGAATTGAAAAAACTTCATAGATGAGTGAACATGGGTTCAATAAGATTAATGTTGTTTTCCTTTATAGAAAAAAAAAGTTCAATTATGGTAGTTCATTTACCCTAGATAAGATATTAACATGTTAATTAATATTAGTGATAAACGTGAAGAGTCCATTAAAAAGGGGGAAAGAAAGAGGACGGAGAAAAAATTCAAAATTATTTGTTATTTTTTTTGAAGTTTTTTACTTATTTGTACTCTTTTCTTACTAGGAGGATTTCTTATTGTCCATTTTGAACATTCTTCTTTTTTAGTGAATATCTTCTTCTTTTATCAATAGAAATATCAAAACAATTAACAAGCAAGGGTATTATCACACGTCTGCGCGTTTAAGGGTCCGGTGAAATAGAGGTCCACCCTTTACTGAATGAGATTAGTCATAAAAATCATAGTATCAATACAAGCTTAGTTCAAAGTGCAACGTCCATAATAGGTTCTAAAACATGCTGTGTTACCTGTTGAAGGAAATTGGGGATTGCATTGATACCTTTGGAGTGTAAGAACTGGGCCCAAAGCTGAGAGCTTATGGATGCAGAACATAAAGTGTCGTGGCAACATGGCTGCATTCAACCATCATTCTAGACCATATTTGACCTTGAAATTGATCTTTACTCAAAAATTCTACATAACACATTCTAGCGGGTACTTACATGTGGTCGACTGGCTAAGATGCCCTTCCAAAATTACATTCCCTTTCAGAACTAAATAATGGCTTCATCGAACACCAACACTTCCCCCCTCCCCCCCCAAACCCAAAAAAGAAAAAGAAAAAAGAAAAATAAAAAAAGCACAAAAACCAAAGTTTTTTTAGCGTCGTATAGTGTGGAAACTCAATGGTAGCTGTTTTAGATGGATAGAGACATGCACTGAGTTTTTATTACACTAATTAGCTATGAAGAGTGATAGAAGGAAATTCGAGAAAAATATTAATGATAATACTTGTGCCTGAAAATTGTTAACAAAGTACCAGCTTGCATAAATTGATGGAGTAGAACGGCAGAACCGAATTTATATATTAAGATCTAGCCAACTGCAAATTGCTGAAGCTGAGCTGAGCATAAATCTGGAAATGGATATAAGATTTATTGTTAATATTATCTTGATATTCAAAAGCAACTATTATTCTCTCTTTTCCAACTGTATGATTAATCAAACTATCTTTGGCAGTTCTTTCAGCTGCTGGAGGGATAAAGGTAGACCACCCCAATTTGAGTAATGGTAAGTCCTTACTTGAGATGGTAAACATTCGGTGTTGCTTCTTCAAACTCTTTTTTGCAACTAGTGCACTTAATGCCTAGTTTTTACCACTGATTTATACATCAAGCCTAAGAGTGACTATTTATCTGTGGTACAGATGTAGTAGTGCTTGTTGCTGTTGTAATATTGGTAGGTTTGTTTAGCATGCAACACTATGGTACAGATAGGGTTGGATGGCTCTTTGCACCAGTTGTACTGCTTTGGTTCCTCTTAATTGGAGGTATTGGTATATTCAACATCTGGAAATATGATAGCAGCGTGTTGAAAGCCTTTTCACCTACATATATATATCATTATTTCAAAAGGGGAGGAAGGGATGGTTGGACATCACTTGGTGGGATCATGCTTAGTATCACAGGTAAATTGTTGTTAATAACGTCTTTTGATCAATATTCATCTCAAATCCATATATGATTCTATGATCTATTTTCAAATAAGATCTAGTGAATTTAGATTCTGATGACTGCAACAAACTTTTTGCAGGGACTGAGGCACTCTTTGCTGACCTAGCGCACTTCCCGGTTTCAGCTGTACAGATTGCTTTCACAGTAGTTGTGTTTCCTTGCCTTCTTTTAGCCTATTCTGGACAAGCTGCCTACATTATGCAGAATCAGGACCATGTGGTTGATGCATTTTATCGTTCTATTCCAGGTTTGTTTTGATTTCCTGTTTTATATTGTTCCATTTACTTGAGAGATGTTGGTAATGTAGGTACCTGTAGGTGGGAATGTGAAGTTGGAAGCACAATCCAAAACAGAATATGGGAAACGTGATATGGCAAAAAATGCATTTTTGCGAAGGTTTTGAAAATTTGAAAAATCTAATTAGAAATTGTGTTAAAATTCATATGAAGAAATAAGAGGGTAGATTGGAAACTTTTAAATGGATTTGCTTAAATTTTAAGAATTATTTTCTTGTGTGTTTTCATCAATATTTTCCTCAAGCTCTAATAGTTGTGAGGAAAATTACTTCCTTCAAGGACATAATGTTAGAATATCTTCATTTTTTAAATCAATGTCACAATGTCTTCAATCACTGACAAGCATGTGAGACATATACTTCTATTCAGTTTCATACTGTACAAAGTTGGAAAAAACAATTTCAATCCAAAATTTTGAAGGAAAAAATTTCTCTAGATCAAGGCACAGCATGCATGATATGGGAGTGATTTTTCCAATAACTACTTTTAGCTTAACATGAGATTGTTTTTCTGAAACATGAGATTCTCATAATGTCTTCATTTTTTCTTTCAAACAATGTTACAATGTCTTCAGTCCTTGATGAGCGTGTGATCATATGCTTCTTTTCAGTTTCACACCTTAGAAAAATTCAAAAACAATTCTAAATTCAAGAAAAAAATTCCTCTAGATCAATGCATGGCATGACAGAACATGGGAGAGATTTTTCGAAGAAAACTAGTTTTGGCTTGCCATGAGATCTTTTAGTGAGATAGTTTTTGGAGATTCTCATATGAGAAAGTGTTCCATTTTGCATTTGAAGATTAGTTGGTAACATGCTATAAATCCAAAACTAACAAGTTGTAATAACAAGAATCAAATAGAAATAATCAATTCATCCAAAATGGATTTATTTTGAGTGAGCGTTGAGACATCTGAGCTCATTTCAGTTCTCAATCAAACTACAGTGACAAATTCAATAAATGTGGAATGCCCAAATGTCTTGATATTGTGCAGGAAAAAAACCACTAGGAAGTTAAATCTCTCCCCATTGTTTAATGCAGCTGAAATGAATATATTCTTTTTTCATTGCTGCTGAAATGATTCTATATAGTTGCACATGCGACTCTATATCTAAGATTGAACGTGTAGTTATCATGATCTTCTTGTTGGTTGTTTTGTATTGGACCCACATTCCCTTTGGGTTGATGGCTCCATCCTTTGTCCATGTCTTAATTTTTGAATTTTGAGGATGATTTAAAATGCAAGGGAAGACAAGATCAATGGTTTCTTCTGTTTTAAAATTTTTTATAAGAGGAATTGTTTATTTTCTATTTTATTATTCAAATAGAAATTAATTTATGAAATTGTTATGTGTGTTAGCCCACATAACTTGTTTCTTTTTTATTTATTATTTTTTGGACGAAGAATTGTGTTGTTGTTGTGTTGTGTATTGGAATTTCCCCCCCTTTTTGGCTTAATGACTTTAAATTTCTTAAGGATGGTTTGAGATGCAATGGCAGAAATAAAGATTTTTTTCCTTTTTAATTCTCCTTTTTTGATGAGGAATTGTTTCTTTTCTATTGTAGCATTCAGAGAAAAAGTCAACTTATGAAATTATGTAGCATTTGGCAATTTACTAGGTATAAGTAAAAGTGGATTACTTGTGAAATTTTCAAGATTGAATTTGAGTTGAGAAAAACTCATATTGCTAGAAAAAAGTATGAGCACACTATGATCCAACAACCATTTGAAGGAATTTTGATAAACAACAAACCAAGCCTTAAGTCCCACTAGGTAAATTTGGCTACGTGAATCCTTTTCTGCCAACTTATGCAATAATGGGCAATTTCCTCTGACAAATTCAAGGTTACTAAATCTTTAATATCTCATTCCAAGTTATTTTAGGACTACCTCTACCTCTTCTACTCTCCCTCATAGTAACTAGCTCACTCTTTCTCACTAACACACTATTTGGCTTATGTTGTGTGTCCCCAAACCATTTAAGTCGTCTCCCCCTTAACTTATTTTTTTTATGAGCTACACCTAACTTACAGTGAATATGTTCATTAAGAAATTTATCTTCTAACGTTATACCACTCATCCATATTAGCATTCTCGTCATGACAACTTTTACTTTTTAGATATTTTTTTTTCTTGTTCGCCTAACATATTGATCCATATAACATAGATGGTCTCATAGAACTTTCCTTTTAATTTTAAGGGTATTCTACGACCACACAGCACACTCGGAGCAATTCTCCATTTTACCGAACCTACTTTAACTCTATGCATTATATCTTCTTCAATTTCTCCTTCAGCTTGCAAAATAGATCCAAGGTATCAAAATCTACTAGAATTATTGATTTCTTAATCATCAAGTTTTTGTCTTCAATATTTTTTTCCTCCTACTATGACTAAAATTTCATTTAATATATTCTGTCTTATTTCTACTTATCCTATCCTAGAAGATTCTAAAGTTTCTCTCCATAATTCTAACCTAGATTGTACTCTACCCCTAGTTTCATCAATCAAGATGTATCATTTGCAAAAACATACACCAGGGAACCTCATTTTGAATACTCCTAGTAAGTTCATCCATCACTAAAAAAGACAGGGGCTCAAAATAGATCCTTAATGTGCACCTATTGTAATTGGAAATTCCCTAGCCTCTCCACTTGTAGTCCTATCACTAGTCACTACTCCATCGTACATATCCTTAATGGCATTAGTGATTTAGTATACATTGTTGATGCCCATTTTGACCCAGGGGTTTTCTTACTTTGGATCAGTGGGCTTAGGAGAGGTTTAGGCCCCTTTATAGGTTTTTAATTGCAGCTCAGGGACCCCTAAGGGGCCTCCCAGAGATTTATTGGTGTCTTTGGTGCCTCAGAGGACCTCTTAGGATTTTTGAGGGCCTCTTGAGGGCCCCATAGGGCTTTTATAAGGTTCATTGCAGCTTTATTGAGCCTGCAGGGCCTTTTTAGGCCCCTTTGAAGGTTTTAATGAAGCTACTTGCAGCCTTAGGGAGCTCAATTGCCCCTAGGGACACTCTTGTCCTTTTCATTTTTTAAGAAACCCTAGCTCCCGCCCTTTTTACAGTAGGGATTGAGCTAAGAGAGGGGGGGGGGGGGGGAAGAGCTCACTTGGGGAAAAAGAGAGAGTGAACTAGAGAGAGTTTGGAGAGAGAGAGCTAGAGAAGGGGGAGTTTAGAGAGTCAGAGAGAGAAAGAAAAAAGAGAGAGAATAGGGTTAGAGAAAAATAAAAAAAGAAAAGAGTAAGGAGGCTACGACCAAGAAAAAAAAAAAGGGAGAGTAAAGAAAGAAAAAAGAGAGAGTTAGGGGATAGTCTACAGCCAAGAGGATTTAGAGAGAGAAATAAAAAAAAGAAAAGAAAAAAGAGAGAGAAAAAGAATAAGAGAGCTAAGGTTAGGGAAAGCAGGGCGAGAGATAAAAATAAAAAGGATAGAGTGAGGGGGGAGGAGGCTATGGCCATAAGAAAGAACAAAAAGAGAGAGAAGGGAGGAGGCTGTGACCATAAGAGAACACAAAAAATAGAGAGAGGGGAGAAGGCTATGGGAAGAAGAAAACAAAGAAGAAGAGAGAGAATGGCTTAGGGCTGTGGCCAAAAGAAAATAATGGAGAAGAGGAGGGGAGAGCAAGAATGGGAAAGAGAACGAAAAGAAAAGAAAGGAGGGAACTCGCAGCCTTTGCTTTCAACTACTGCACCACATCCCTAAATCCAACTCATCTAAGGTATGGCAGCCCTCCCTTTTGTGTTGATTTACAAGTTACTTGTTCTGCTGCTGTGTTGGTTTGGGTAAGGCAGGATTTGGGCCATTTATATTCAAACAAAAGGGGGAAAGGGGCTGAAGAACAGCAGCAGCAGTAGCTATGGCGCTGCAAAGGTCTTTTCTTTTCTTCTTCTCTTTGTTGTGTTTGTGTCATTAGGAGATTGGTAGCAGCTGCCATGGGTTATGTGTTTTGTTTTCTTGATTGATCTGCATGAATATAACAGTAGCAGCAGCAGATGGATCGGCTGCTAGGTCTCTTTTCTGCTGTGTGCATGATTTTGAGGGGAAAAACAGCAGCTATGGTTGCTCCTTTTGTTACATATACGAGAGCATGGATGAGCAGCAACTTTGGGTGGCTGTAGGGCTATCCATTAGGTCTTTTTTTTTTTTTTTTGGCTGTGTGTGAACTTGGGGGAGGAACAGCAGCAATTGTGGCTGCGTGGCTACCATGACTAGGGTTTTATTTTTCTGTGTAGGCGTGTGCTGCTGTGTTAGGTTTGGGTAAGCAGCAGCATGACTGAGGGAGGTTACTGGGGGTGGAAAACCTAGTTCTATGGTGGAGAAGAGGAGTTCTTAGGTCATTCTTAGGGCTGGGAGCTTGCTGTAGCTCCTGCAGCAGCAGCTAGAAGGGCAGCAGCCCATAGGTAGGCATGGAGAAAGGAAGGGCTTTGGGTTTTGGTTAGCCCCCAATATGCATAAGGCTGCATATTGGGAGGGTTGTGTTTGAATTACATGGTTAGGCTGAGGTTTTCTAAATTTTTTTCTTGCATTCCTCCAGGTATTTTTATTTTTTATTTTTTATGTTTAATCCCTCATGTTATGCATGCTACTTATTCATTATTATAATGTTGTTGTTCTCTTAGATGTGATTGGAAGCATGTTGTTAGGGACACAAAATTGCCCTTTGGATTTGAATAGATGTATGAAAAGGGAGCTGATTTTACGTAAGACCTCTTTCTTGGCATGATGTTTCTCTTCTTGATCGCTTTATGTGTCATTGTTCAAATGTGTGCATGAGTAGTGAAAAGTAGGTGAGGGTGAGCTAGGTCGTCGCCCTGAAACGAGGCGCCATGTCGGCACTCGGGTACAATGTCAAATATGCGAGGGTTCTTGCATCATTCTAGACATGGGTAGGTAAAGAAGTTAGTTTAGGAGACTAGGGTTAGATTAGCAGCTTGGAATATAGGGACACTTATGGGTAAAAGCATGGAAATTATGGACTCAATGATTAGAAGAAAAATTAATATGATCCGCCTTCAAGAAACGAAGTGGGTGGGGGAGAAAGCTAGAGAAATTGATAAATCGGGATTTAAACTTTGGTACACTACAAAAAGAAAAACATAAGAATGGGATAGGAATTATTGTAGATAAAAACTTAAAAGATAGCGTTGTAGATGTAAATAGAGTAGGCGATAGCATTATAAAAATCTAGACGGTCTTAGGCTAAGATATAATAAACATCATTAGTGTTTATGCTAGGCTTGGCAGAAAATCTTAAGAGACAATTTTGGGAAGATGTGGATAGTATTATGCAAGGCATATCAGGGACTGAGAAAATATTCATAGGAGGATATCTGAATGGACACGTTGGAAGGGATAATAAAGGCTATGAGAGGATATATGGAGGATATGGTTATGGAGACGAAAATGATCTTGGGGAGATGATATTAGACTTTGCTCTGTCATATGATTTTATTACAATGAATACTTGTCTTAAGAAGAGAGAAGAACACTTAATAACCTTTAAAAGTGGACAAAATAAAAGTCAAATAGATTTTTTCTTAACTAGGAGGGTAGATCGTTTGTTATGCAAGGTTATCTCAAGTGAAAGTTTAACCACACAACATAGATTTTTAGGATTAGATATATGTATTAGAAAATGGAAGAGAAAGGATAAAATAAACTAGTGTAAAAGAATTAGGTGGTGGAACTTAAAGGGAGAAAATATAATAAAATGATCAAAGATGGTGATTGGACTATAGAGGATGGGATAGATACATATACTATTTGGAGTAGGATAGCTAGCTCTATTAAAAAGATAGCAAAAGAGATTTTAGGTGAATCAAGGTGAAGATTATCGAATGGCAAAGGAAGTTGGTGGTGGGATAAAGATGTCCAAAAAATCGTAAATTGAAAAAAAATTGGTATTAATGTGGCAAAAATGTAGAAATGTGGATAACTTTGAAAAGTATAAAGAGGCGAGAAAAGATGCAAAAAATGCCAGTAATGGAGCTAAACGTAGATTATTTAATAATATGTATGATAGATTGGATACAAAGGAAAGGGAAAGAGATAAATTTAAACTTGCTAGTGCTAGAGAAAGAAAGAGTAAGGACTTAGGTAATGTAAAATGTATAAAAAGTGAGGATGATATTATTTTAGTAGGAAGAAGACATAAAAGAAAGATGGTGAAGTTACTTTAGTAGGCTATTTAATGAAAATCAAATAGAAGGCTTAAACTTAGAATTGACAAATGAGGAAAAAAATTAAAGTAAACGAAGTTAAGTTTGCACTAAAAAAGATAAAAAATGGAAAATTTATAGGACCCGATAACATCCCAATTGAAGTTTGGAAATGCTTAGGTGATAACGAAATTATGAGGTTAACTAATTTTTTTAACATAATTATAAAAACTAAGAAAATGCTAGATGAATCGAGAAAAAACACTTTAATACCTATATACAAAAATAAAGGAGATATTCAAAATTATAATAACTATTGTGGAATTATGATGAAACTGTGGGAAAGGGTATTTGAATAATGATTAAGGCTAGAAACAAAGGTTTAAGAAAATCAATTTGGTTTTATGCTTGGGAGATATACTATAGAAGCTATATATCTTTTAAGAATAATGGAAAAATTTAGGGAAAAGAAAGAGGGACTTGCATATGGTATTTATTGAATTAAAGAAAACGTATGAAAGGGTACCTAGGGAAGCTCTATGGTGGGTTTTAGAAAAAAAAGGTGTATGTAGTAGGTATACTGATGTCATTAAGGATATGTACGATGGAGTAATGACTAGTGTAAGGACTATAGATGGAGAGACTAGAGAATTTCCAATCACAATAGGTGTACATCAAGGATTTGCTTTGAGCCCTTATCTTTTTGCTTTAGTGATGGATCAACTGACTAAGAGTATCCAAAATGAGGTTCAATGGTGTATGTTATTTGCAGATGACATTGTATTGATTAATGAAACTAGGGGCAGAGTAAAGGCTAAGTTAGAATTATGGAGGGAAGTTGTGGAATCTAGAGGATTTAGGATAAGTAGAAATAAGACAAAATATATGAATTGTAATTTCAGTAATAGTAAGAGGAATATTGGAGACAAAGTTAAACTTGATGATGAAGAAATAAATAGCACTTGTAGATTTCGATACCTTGGATCTATTATGCAAGCTAAAAGAGAAATTGAAGAGGATGTAATGCATAGAGTTGAAGCAGGTTGGGTAAAATGGAGAAGTTCTTCAAGTGTGCTTTGTGATCGTAGAATACCCTTAAAATTAAAAGGGAAGTTTTATAGGACGACTATAAGACCAACTATGTTATATGGATTAGAATGTTGGGCGATGAAGAAAAAGAATATCCAAGAAGTAAAAGTTGTTGAGATGAGAATGCTTAGATGGATGAGTGGTATACACTGATAGATTAATTAAGAAATGAACATATTTGTGGTAAGTTAGGTGTAGCTCCTATAGAAGATAAGATAAGGGAGGAACGATTCAGATGGTTTGGGCACTTGTAATGTAGGCCACATAGTGTGCCAGTGAGGAAAAGTGAATTAGTTACCATGAGGGGCAGTAGAAGGGGCATGGGTAGACCTAAAATAACTTGGAATAAGGTAGTAAGGATTTAATAGCCTTGAAATTGTCAAAAAAAGTGGTCCATAATCGCATTAATTGGTAGAAAAGGATTCATGTAGTTGAACTTACCTAGTGGGACTTAAAGCTTGGTTTTGTTGTTGTTAACTTCTTGTTAACATTAGAATGGAAGTGGTTTCTTTGAAAGCATGCAGGTTATTCAAGCTATTTATGCTTGTATTAATATTCTCTTTTGTTAACTAGTAATTCCTTATGTATGCATTGCTCATTATTAAATGGTCATATTATTATTGCATGTATGACAAGCATCCCTTTCACTTTTGGTCCCTATTGTGTCCTTTGTACTGTCTTTGATCTTTGTTCAAGGCCTCTCAACCTAGTTGATGATGGGATGATAGGGGAGATTTCACTGTATGGTGTCCTCTCCCTTTTCAACCCTAGACAAGAGACAAGTGCTCTCTATTAAGCTTGTATAGGCGAACGAGAGTCAACGCTTGTACCATGGGATTGAAAAGCTTGGGGTAAACTTGGAATTCTCTCTTTCAAAAAATTTTCTTTTCAAAAAAAATCCGATCCAATTCTTTCCCTTAAAGGCCGATGATGAGTTTAGCAGTTTTTCAAAAGCCTTCCTTCTTTTGTTGAAATTGAAGCTTTACCTTTTCAAAATTGTCAAATCCCTTTTCATAAATGATGATTGCCTTAGTCAAGGATACTCAAGCCAATCAAAGTAATTGAAACATCAAAGATCTCAAAGTCTTCAACTACAGAGTTGATTAAATCCTGAGCATTAATTTTTAATTGATACTGGAGATTTCCAAACCCCCCATCGTGAGTTGACCTTATCCTTGCCTTAAAACACTGATTGTGAATTAGGGATTTTCAAATCTACCATCAAAGGTTGACTCTATCTTTGCATTAAAACCCTGATTGTCAATCAGAAATTTTCAAAATCATCAATCATGAGTTGACCTTACCCTTACATTAAAACACTGATTGTCAATCAGGGATTTTTCAAATCCTCACCAAAGGTTGACATTATATTTGCATTAAAACCTTGATTGACAATCAGGAATTTTCAAAATCCTCAATAATGAGATGACCTTATCCATGCATTAAAACCCTGATTGTCAATCAAGGATTTTGAAAATCCTCAATTAAGAGTTGACCCTATCTTAGCGTTAAAACCCTGATTGTCAATTTGGGATTTTCAAATCCTTAATTAGGGGTTGTCTCTATCCTAGCATCAATACCTTAATTTACAATCAGATTTATTCTTTTTTTTTTTTCAAATCTTCAATTAATGATCGACTCAATAAGAAAATTAAACCCTTAATTGTTGATTGAATATTTTTTTTTTTTTAAAATCTTCTAGAGTTGACTCAATTAGGCGATTTTCAAACCATTCATTAATGATTGACCTCAATAACTTTCAAATTCCTATTGCCAATTAGAGGACTTCGCAAAGTTCAGTAATAACTGATTCGTTTCAACTTTTCATCAAGGCTTGATGTCAATCAGAGATTCTCTACTCCATTAACATTGATTTTTCTAATTTCAATCATTAGAATGGGATGACAATTCCACTTAGTTAAAGTTCAATAAAAAAAATCTCATCCACCTCATCCAGCCTAAGATTGAAATTAGACATTCGATGTTAACTTTTCTCGAATCATAATTCCAAAGGAAAGAGTCATCTTTGAATCTAGGGCAATCATTCAAAATATTTTTCATCATCTATTTTATTTTATTTTTTTCAAAATGTAGGGTATTTTGAGGCCAAATCCTCTTTTCAAACAAGAGTATGTTTGGGCTCTCAGCCTTGTTGTTTGAACTCTTGGACAGTGTTTCTTCATTGGATGAAACAAAAGGGGACTTTCCTTCCTTTCGTTCTATTCCTTCTTCATTTCTTAGTTAGGAGTTAGGACATACACACATAGTGGTAACCGTTCTTAGAATGGGTGTTGGTAGGGTGCTAGTTGGTTGATCTCCCTTAAAATGGTTAGTTTGCCACCTTCCTTACACACAAATGTACTCCCGAACCTTTGTTCTCTACACCGCAAACCGTTTTAGGGTTTTTTCCTTTGTTTTCCCTAAATAAAAAATAATAATAAAGGTGACAACTCCGCATTTTCAATCTTTGTATTTTCTTGAGTCTATTCCACCCCTTTAACTATCTCGTTTGGGGGATTGCCATTCTATAACATTTTTCATCCATCAGCGCCACCCTCGAATTAGAATCCAGTTTCGACAAACATACACCTTTTTTTTTAAATCCACCATCAAACTTCCTTAAGTATCTTGTCACACGTTTTCTCTAAGTCAATAAATACTATATGCAAGTTCCTTTTGTTTTCCCTGAACTTTTCCATTAATCTTCTTAAAAGATATGTAGCTTCGGTTGTAGATCTCTAGACATAAAAAACCAAATTGATTTTCTAAAACCTTTGTATCTAACCTTAATCCTTGTGTAGCTACTCTTTCCCGTAGTTTCATTGTAGGACTCATAAGTTTAATTCCACAATAGTTATTACAATTTTGAATATCTCCTTTATTTTTGTATATAGGTATTAAAGTGCTTTTCCTCCTTCGTATGACATTTTCTTAGATTTTATAATTGTGTCAGTAAATTAATTAACCATACAATTCCATTATCACATAGGCATTTCCAAATTTCAATTGGGATGTTATCCAGTCTTATAGCTTTTCCATTTTTTATTTTTTTAAAGCAAACTTAGCTTCATGAGCCCTAATTTTGCGAATAAATCCTGTATTTATAGCCTATTCCTCATTAGAAAATTCTAGGTTTGAGCCTTCGACTTGGTTTTCAGTAAATAGCTTACTAAAGTAAATTCATCATCTTTCTCTAATGCCTTCTTCATTAATTAAGACAATATCATCCTCACTTTTATTCATTTTACATTACCTAAGTCCTTGCTTTTTTCTTTTTCTAGTTCTAGCAAGTTTAAACATGTTTCTTTCCCCTTCTTTTGTATTTAATCTAGCATATAAATTATTAAATGATCTATTTTTAACTTCACTGGTGGCTTTTTTGCACATTTCTCACCTCTTTATACTTTTCAAAGTTTTCCATGTTTCTATATTTTGGCTATATTTTATACAAAATTCTTTGTCTTTACAGTTTTTTGGGCATCTTGATCCCACTACCATCTTTCTTTGTTGTCTGAGAATCTTCCTCTTAATTTAACTAAAATCTCTTTTGCTATTTTTTTAATAGAGCTAGCTATCCTACTCTAAAGTGTGTTTATGTCTACACCATCCTCTATTGTCCAATTGCCATTTTTGATCATTTTATCTTTAAATTTTATTTATTTTCCCCCTTTAGGTTCCACCACGTAGTTCTCTTGCACCAATTTATATTATCCTTTCTCTTCCATTTTTTATACATACATCTAACACTAAAACTCTATGTTGTATAGTTAAGATTTAGCCTAGGATAACTTTACAATCCTTACATGGTAAATGATCTACCCTAGTTAAGAAAAATCTATTTGACTTTTATTTTGTCCACTCTTGGAGGTTATTAAGTGTTCTTTCTTCTTAAAGCAAGTATTGTAATAAAATCACATGACATGGTGAAATCTAAGATCATATCCCCGAACTCATTTTTATCTCCATATACATATCCTAAATGTATTCTCATAGCTTTTATTATCCTTTCCAATGTGTCCATTCAAATAGGCTTCTATGAGTATTTTCTTAGTCCCTGATATCCCTTGTATAATACTGCCCATGTCTTCCCAAAATTATCTCTTAAGGTTTTCTGCTAAGCCTACTTAGGGAGCATAAACACTAATGACATTTATTCTCTCTTGGCCTAAAGACATTTTGATTTTTATAATTATATCCCCTACTCTTTTGGCATCTACAACACTATCTTTTAAGTCTTTGTCTACAATAATTCCTAGCCCATTCGTAATTTTTTATTTTCTAGCGACCAAATTTTGAATCCTGATTATTCAATTTCTCTAGCTTTCTCCCCTATCCACTTAGTTTCTTGAAGGCAGATTACATAAATTTTTCTTTTAAGTGTGTCCACTATCTTTTCCCATAAGTGTCCTTATATTCCAAGTTGTTAATCTAATCCTAATCTCTTGAACTAACTTCTTTATTGTCCTATGTCGAGAATGATGCGGGAACCCTCGCATATTGGAAGGAATTTTGATCTATTTAAAAAATATGGGCAAATCTCTCAATGGAAGTTTTTATTTGTTATTTTGATTTTATCAGGAATAAACTATTAAACTAGGTGAAAATAATTTTATATTTGAATATGTATTCAATTTCCTATTTTACTGTCTTGGGTGCCTACATAGGTGCACTTGTTAGGGATGTAATCAGACTTGATATGACGTTAAAGTCTTGAGTTATTTAAGCTTGATCTAGGGGCATTATCCCTCTGCCCTGTATCCTATTTTCTATTTCCCCTCCCCCCCCTGCCCCCAGGTTTTTGTTTTCTCTCTTTCTTTTCTCTATCCATTGATTCCACCTTGTCATCTCTTCTCTCTCTCTCTCTCTCTCTCTCTCTCTCTCTCTCTCTCTCTCTCTCTCTCCTCCCTCTCTCTCTCTCATCCTATATTGTGTGATCATCCTGGAATCAGTTTCAATGGTTCGGTTAACTTTATTTTTTTTTTCGAAGAAGGTAATAGAGAATATATTAGCACAAAGGGAAACAGAAAAGTTACATGTGGAAATTACAGGCTGAGAAAAGGGGGCTAAACAGCCCAAGAAAAAACTTAACAGAACTATGGATTTTTCCTAATACCAAAAGTATGGCCCTTGACATCATAGAGTATGCTTTTCAAAACTGACTCAGGATCAAAGATAGAGTTCTCAAATACCACTGAAAATTTCTAGCCTTTCAAGTGTGATATAGAGCAGCAGCCCAGGTAAGCTTGCTTATGTTAGAATTTGGGTTATTTTTTCCCAAGCAAGAAAGCTTATGAACCACTTCATCCCAACAAGAAAAAGACCAGGGTGTATGAAGACAATAGGTAGCTCTCTGATAAGTTTTTATTTTGGAGTTGCAAAAGAATGGTTAATTTCTACTTTGTGTGCATTGATAATGTTAAAGGCCTGATATACATTGTTGGCCCACAACCTAACAGCTTAAGCTTTTAGTAAAGTGGTATTCGAACAGATACCACAAAAGGAAATTAGAGGAACTAACTGTACTCACAGTTAAACAATCTGTCCATTTGAAGTCTACTCTAAGCTGCTAGCCAAGAAATAAAGGCATGGCTGGGAATATTTTCTTTGGACCAGTTACTGAGGACCATGGGGCAGCAGAGTCTTTCCCTTATCAAGTCTGAAGCAGATTTAAGAGTAAACTGACCAGTAGAATGGGTCCAGAGAACTGAATCTTCTCAACTGCCTTATGGGCCAAAACAAGTTCCACTCCTTAATTATACTAGAAACTTTTGCATTCAGAGGAAAAGCAAAATCCATTGCAATGGAGAGGCCATATTTGTCCATGAGCGGACAGTGAGGATGCCAATTATGAAAGAACAATAAGGCAGACCTACCATCTCCAATAATATGGCTGAAGTTGCCAAACACAACACTTCTGACCGGGGGGAGGGGGGGGGGGGGAGGAGGGGGCAGAACTGGAAATACATGAATCACTTCCCAACTGATCTTGCACCATAGGATTTTGTGTCATTGCCCTTCCAAAGAAAACCGATGACTGTTGATGACAGCGGCAGGGAGGCATAAAAATGAGCCCCGGTAACCCTGACTGGTTGCTAAAATAGACTTTACAAGATGGAACCTTCCAGCATAAGAGAGGTGTTTATAGATCTAGTTTATAATTCTAGATGTAGTCCTCTCCACCAGTTGATTGCAATCTTGTTTGTTGACCTTCTTTGAATATTGTTTGCTAACCTTCTTTGTGACCAAGTGAAGGCCAAGATACCTCACAGGGAGACTGCCTTCTGAAACCCCCTAGAACTTGAATGATCTCTTATTTATACAACTTTAGAGATTCCAGACATGAAGATAGTAGACTTGGAGGGATTGGCTTGAAGCCCTGAGAGAAAATACAAAACCTTGAAAGGAATCTGGATAATCCTAGCAGACTTAGCATCTTCATGCGAGAAGATGAGAAGGAGGTCATCAGTGAAGCACAGGTTAGCGAGACCTATCCTGTCACACTTGCTATGATAATTGAATAGCATTTGAGCTCAATTTTAGTAGCAGCTCTCCAAAGGATTTTTTTTGTCAAGACTTCCATTACCATAACAAAAATATAGTGAGAGATTGGATCCCCTTGTCTAACCCCTTTTTAACCTTTGAAAAACTCTCCATAGAACCATTGATTGAAAGAGAAAACTAAGGGCTTGCGATACATTCTTTGACTAAATTAATGAAGATGGGCATAAGGAGGTGATGCTGCACAACTTGATGAGATCAATTCAGATGAGGTTTCTATCTGATATGGTCTTCGAAAAACAATCTGTGAAACTGGAAGATAATTCTGTAGTGGTCTCCAATGCTTAAGTTATGAAAGGGATTTTTTAGGTATGTTGTATTCAAAGAGTTGGAGAATGATTGTGAACCGTTTCCATGGTATCTCTTGTAACAGTCTTCATAATTGGCTTGTTTAATCAAATCATTCAGTGTAATGAATGTGTATCCTTCCGAATTTATGTTTTCCATTACAAGGAAGGCATCAACTTCTTCGTTGATGTTTCTCCTGCAGATGACTAGGCTTGGTCATCTGAACAACCTAAATATAGTTCAGCTCAGTTTAGGTGACGTGGCACCTCGGTGTGTTGGGCGGAGTGATGTGGCAAATCTGGCTGATGTGGCACTTCGTTGACTTTAACTCCCTATGCGCGGGCGTTACAATGGCATCACGAATATTGATAATCAAACCCCAATTTACTGAGTGGAGTAGGCCATAACAGAATCGGTGAGAGAATTGACTGAGAGAAACAAAGAGGAAGAGAAGAAGGAAGAAGGATAAGAAGAGAAAAATTGTTTCAGGGCAGAATTGGGGGGGGGGGGGGGGAAAAAGGGGACGGAGGGAGAGAGAGAGAGAGAGGTAGGAGAATGGAGTATGATATAGGGAACAGGGAAGAGAAAGGAAGAAGGAAAAGGAAGAAAAAGAAAGGAAAATGTGAGGAGAGAGGGAGAATAGACAGGAGAAAGAAAGGGAAAAAGACACTTCTATGAGAGAGAGAAATGTGAAACTCGATTAATTATTCAAAGTTTTTCAACCTTACGTTATAAGCCTATATTTATAAGAAACTTAGAAACCCTAAAGATAAAGATGCCAGGTTTTGAATTGGGGACTCTTCGGGGTCTTTTTCTTCAAAATATTTTTTTGTCCATGCTACGAAATCTCTAAACCCTGGCCATTCTATCTAGATAAAAGTTGTGTGGAAGGCTAAAGTACATTTTAAGATTTATGTTTTCATTTGGACTTTGGTTCTCAATATGGTTAACAAGAATGAATTGCTCCAGACTAGGAGACCTCACTAAGCTCTCAGGCCAGATGTTTGTATGATATGTAATGAGGAGAATAAGACTAAATTTCATTTATTTTTGCATTGTGGGGTGGCGAGATTTTTGTGGAACAACCTGTTTTCCTGCTTTGGTGAGGTTTAGGTGGCACTGCAGACTGTTCATGAGTTTATAGTGGTGCAATTTTGCGGTCTTGGACAGAATAGAAAAATGGAGAAGTTTTTGGAATTGTGCAGTTTTTGCTATCTTGTAGACACTTCAGCTTGAAAGGAATGCTAGATTAGGACCGGAAGACTCCCCCAGATTTGATGTGGGAGAAAGCTATGTTTTAGGCTTCCTTTTAGGCTCATCTTTTTTTGAGATCTTGGGAGTCTCTTGCTGTCCGATATCCATACAGACTGGAATGCAGTGTTGAGGTAAATATTTTGTATTTTGTATTTTTCGATTTTTTGTTTGTTTGGACAATGACTTATCCTCCTCTGTAATTGTTTTTTTTTTTTTTTTCAGAATTTTTTTGTTATAAAAAAAACTATGAAAAATATAAAATAACCCCAAAACAATAAAAAATGACAAAATAAGCCTGAAGTAATTAAAAAAAATACTGAAAATAAATATCCCTAAACTAATATAAAACCTCTAATTTCTTAAATCTACGCCTTCTACAGAACTATTTGGAAGGCAGCACAAGCAGTCCTCTGTCATATCCCCTAGCTGAACAGAACTTGAATCAGAAGAGTTAGACTGCTAGTACCACTCTAAGAGATCCGGATCTAGTGCCCAAAGATCATCCTTGGGAACCCAAGTATCATCTGAAGTAGGGCAACCTCTCTGCTGAACTAAGTATCGTCGAAAAGTGGAAAACCTTTGCATCTGAAATATTCATACACACATCATAGTCTTGATCTCATCTTATTGTGGTATGGTGGGTACTTGAGCAACAGTAGAACCTGCACGAATACTAGAAGTAAAAGCAGGAGGCTCAAAGGTGCCTTGTTAGGGTATCAAATCCTCCATATTGGAAACAGGAATAATATTCATATGAGTAGGCCAATCAAGTAGGTAAGCATTAGATCCAAGTTTTCCAATAATAGAGAATGGGCTAATGGCTCAGGCATGCAATTTCTTAAAGGAATTCTTGGGAAAGAATTCTGGATGAGTGTGATCCATGACACTATCATCTAGATGAAAGTTTCTTGCACATCAGCAGCAAGTTTCTTGTACAAAGGATTCTGCAGGTTCAGAAATGTGAGCATGTGGTGGTAAAGGAACAATCAACAGCAGCATGGGGTTTGTATCCAAAGACACACTCAAATGGGCTCTTGCTCATGGACCTATTTGTTGATTATATAAGCAAACTCAATGGTAGGCAATACCAAGTTTCAAGTCCTTGCTTTTATTGTACAACACACCTAAGCAAATCACCAAAATTACAATTACCAACCACAATTTGAGCATTCAAAGTTTTTCAACCTTATATTGTAAGCCTAGCTGAACAGAACTTGAATCTGTTAGGAAGAAGAATTTATTGTTCTTATCCCCGAGTTTGAGCAAGAAACTCTCATTGTCTGCCTCAGATTATTCTGGAGAATTATCTGAGGCTTAGAAAGGAAAATTTGACCGTCCTCCACTTACCCTAAAATAATCAGTTGTGCAAAGGCTTAGAATTCCAGAGATGTTATTAGAGTCATCAGACACACCAGGGGTGAGAGAATCAACCAGAAGTCTGGAGAAGACTTGAGCACAAGAATGAGTTGCCAAAATCAATGAAACCATCCTTCCTTTTGTTAGCCCAAGTGAAAAAAGAGGTGTCAGATGAAGTAAGATCCTCTAACCCAGAAACTCAGCAAAAAAACTCTTGAAATCTTCAGACCAGCTAAGCTGGTTGCAGAAATGAGACTTGAACTTCCAGAAATGTTTTTTTTTAGTGTTCAAATCTCCCAAAACAACCAAGTTGCATCAGAAATGTTTCTCCCCAAATCTGTCAAATTTCTCCAGGGGGATTTCCTTCTGAGTTGAGCTTGAAGCATAAATGAAGGAAATCTAAAAACAAGGATAATGAGCAGCCTTCACTCTAATACTAATATATCGAGAGTCTGCAACTACATCAATGATATTGTAAATTTTTTGGTCATTACCTACCCATAATCTCTTTTAGGAGCATTACTGCCATAATTATTTAGAAAGACACATTTCCTGTTTAGGGTTGAGGAGATCCTAGCAAAATTGATAGGCTTGACTTTGGTCTAACAAAGACCTATCATGGTCGGAGCTTTGGACTTGATTAGATTCATAACTACTTTTTGTTTATGAGGTTCATTTAGCCCTTTATTCTTCCAAAGCCCATGGTCATTGGGATTCTGCATCTAGCTTTTTTTCTCCAAGATTTACTTGGAATTTTGGGGGTTTCCCCTTCTTCTGTCCTTTTTGATAGCTTTAGAGGTATCTACTTTCACTTCCAAAGTAGCAGACCAATAATTACCAGAGTTACCTGCAATCTTAGGAGAACTTTGTTGATCTCCAATAGCAGATTCACTAGAACCAGTGTCAATCCTGAGATTAAATTTGATAATTCTTTTTTATTTTGTATTGAACCAGAGAAGTCACAGGCCTTGGGCTAATGTCTCTTTTCCTAATAGGGTTTCCATTCTCCTGGTTAAATGGAGTATCCAAACCAACAGTTAAAGAATTAGCATCTGCTAAAACATCTATGTTGTTTGTATCACAGCAATGTCCTTAGGCCTATCAACAGAATCCTCAACCACCTCAGCGTTTACAGCCTCATCAAACTTTTCTGTTTCAACTTGAGGATGTCCATATTATTGTTTCCAAGGTCATCAGCCACTTCAGTCAAGATTGAGAAATAATTTGAAACAGTAGTCAGCAGGAATAGTTGTGTGCTGTTTTTTGACCCATTGATTTTTAGCCTTCCATTTTTCATCTCCAAGTGACCAAAAATGGAGCACCTAGAGCATTTTACCATTTCCATGCATATTCAAGATCAACTACAGTAAGCTCACCTTCCAGAATCATTACCTCTATTTAATGTGGATGATCCATATTTATGCCTATTTCACACAGATTCTAGCACATAACGGATTTTTCATTTGTTTTGCAAAGGAATCAAGGTACAGAGGTTTACCAACTGAACTTGCAAAGTGACTAAGGCACTAAGCCCCATGTCGCCCAGTAAACTGATATTATGTGATGGAATTTCACCTAAACTTGTTCTTTTCAGCAGCAGATTTTCTTTTTCAGCCAAGGAGGACTAGTGAGATAGAAAAATCAGAGAGTTTCCTACAAACCATGGTCCATTGCGAGTTGGAAGACGAAGAAACCATTAGACAGTGAGAAGATCTCCACAGTACTGCCTTCTGTTTTTTTTTTTTTCCAGATCTTCGCAATTATATTCTTGACATACAAATATGGTGGAGACTTGCCAAGAAATTGGCTGATTACAGCACCCTACCATTTATCTATCCCAATATGGAAGATCTTCCTGGGAGGATTGACTAAGATTCTCCCCTCTTTTCCAACAGGCGAAGTATAGAAGATCTGAGTTCTCGTTCTCTACTCTCTAGTAATCAAATAAGCCACTCTGATTAGAAATTATCTTGAGATGCCTCACCTTTGTGATCCAAACAAGGATTCTTTGTTTGCAAATTGCTATCCTTCAGAATTTTGCCTTTGCCGGAGACCGGAGTTGAGGAACATTATCCCAACCTTACACCCTGTTGATTTTTCTGTTTCTTGTACTGAACTCTGGAAAAAGTTGTTCATTAGATATAAGATTCACATTCAATATCAACAAACTAACAGAGATTAACCAATATTTTGATCAGAAGTCACCAAAGCAGCTGTAGAAAATCAAGAAATCAAAAATAAAAAAATGCACTGCATTTGAACAAAACAGAAATTCCCACTGGAGTTCAGGAACTTGATTAACTACGATATTTTTGAACAGTTTGAAAATTTTTGAATCTTGGGGGTCAGTGGATCTAATTAATCAGTCATTTAACTCCAGAATTCCTTCAAATTCATATTATTTAGCCATTGTGGCTTGGACACCACTTGTATGCGGTCATATGACTCATATTGTTCATGTCTGACTACTAGTGATAATTGATTGTTTTGCAGATAGCATATACTGGCCAGTGTTTATTATTGCAACTGCTGCAGCTATAGTTGCAAGTCAAGCCACTATCTCTGCAACTTTTTCAATAATCAAGCAAGCCCTAGCACTTGGCTGCTTTCCAAGAGTTAAAGTTGTGCATACATCAAAGCAGTTCCTGGGCCAGATCTATATTCCTGATATTAATTGGGTTCTTATGATCCTTTGCATTGCTGTGACTGCTGGATTTAAAAATCAAAGCCAAATTGGAAATGCTTATGGTGAGTTTATGCATATTTTATTCCTCGAATTCATCTTCTTTCATTCTTGAACAATTTATTTTGAGATGAAATTGTTTTTTCATTTTTGCTTTGTGTAGATATAAGACCTGCACCAAAAAAAACTCCATACCCTGAGAAGATTACCTTTAAATCTCTATGTTGAGCACTAGATATTGAAATGTGCATACCTAGGATATCTAAGCTATCTTTATCCATACTATATATGAAAATACAAGTGTGCTAGGACTGCAAACCATTGTGTTTGACAAAAACATCCTTACATTTTAAAATTTTTAGTTAATTTTAAGCTCCATTTCATGACATGAGGGAAATAGGATCAAGTTCTTTACAAAGTTTAAACATAGACCCTGCCTACTATGATGCAGAGACTTGTTTTTTATATTTACAAACAAGTGAGTTTAACTTCCTGTATAGCTTGTCTAATCATCCGCTCCAGGTTTGCTGCATTTCCTTTGATCACCACAGAATTCCTCGATTTCCAAGTATGATCAAACCTTACACTTTACAGTTGTTTATACTAAAATACTTAACAAAATTATCTCTCTAAATTTATTTGTACAAAATTGGCCTATATGCTATTATTGTTATATATTTCAATATCATTATAAAATAAATTTATATCTTAAAACCTGATACTATCAAACTACAAAATTTTAATTTCACCTATGAAGTATTGACAAGATGATGTTAGTTAACAGATTAAAACATTTGTTTGAAGATTTTACTAAAAATTGTTGAATTTGAAACCATCTGTTCAAACAAATTTTGTTTATTATGAAAAAGATTCTATTTTCACTCATGAGATTTTAATTAAATGATTTTTTGAAGGAAAATAATGAGCGCAAACATCTCTCCAAAAAATTTATCATGTCATGATGCTACTACAAAAGAGGTAATATATATATTTCGCAAGAAATTTAAATCCTATAAAAAAAAGTTAAAATTTCAAATTATCTATTTCAAAATTAAATTAATTTTCAAATTTATTTTAAAACTTAATATATCTACACATACCTTTCAAGATATAGTATTTATAGATCCATTGCTGATCATGGATACCAAAATCCCGATTCGGTTCCCACAATCCTATGATGCAAACTTACCTAATCGATCTGGATTGTATGTAGTATTGGAATCAGGTAGGATCCTAGTAGGATTATAGAATCCTAGGAGGATTGTACCATCAAGATCCTAGTTGGGATCCTACTGACCGTAGTTGTGCAATAGAACGTAGATTTTTTCTATTTAGGATTTTAAAGCAAAAGACCCAATTTATATTTTTATTGTCCTAAGGACATCAATTTTGCAATATACACAAAATTGGCCCAGCAGGTTTCAACATTCCTGATCTGTCAGTCATTACAATCCCTGTGAAAGTGAACATCCCATGAAAATTTTGAATTTGAATTTGATTTTTGAAATTTAACAGGGAATCTTTGTCTTCCAAGGATACCCCTCCTGCCTCTTCTGTCATCCACCGTAGCCACTCACCTGATGCTTTCATGCTGGTCATGTCTCCTCCCTGTCCCTTTGATTTGCTTTAGACCAAAAATCTTTTCAACCATCTCCATCATCATCGTCAGAGTAAATTTTTCTTTAAGAGGGTGATCTCCACCACCCAAGTACCTGCTTTCACTATCTCCACGACCCAAGTACCTACTTTCACCGTCTCCACGGCCTTTATATTGGAGTTTCCAATCAGCACCCAGATTCCTAGCTTCCTTCCCATTTTAAAATTTTCCTTGCTTTAGTTTCCTGATCAATTTCCACAGAGCCTCCACAGCCTGATCTCTTGGAAGTCTTCCTTTGCCCATAGGTGAGCAGGTAAAAAGGCATTGCTCTGACCCAATATGCCCTTGGAAGAGCTTCAACCTTGTGACATGCAATTGCTGGGGACCACAAATTCAAAACCTAGAAATCCTCTGCCCACTTATGTTTGCCACAATTGAGCACCCTAACTGCATCCTCTTCTGCTGGGAACTGGAAGAGGAAAAGGTCTCCCAGAAGCTCAAAGAAAATTACTTCTGTTGGAACTTCTGTAGCTTTGTTCACCCAGTTCTCTACACCTGTATATGAAATCCCTGTTCTGTTGCTCTCCATCGGCTTTCAAACCAAAGCATCTGAAACCCTTCGACTGCAGGACTTAGCATTTACCAGAAAAGTGGTGCCTCCCTCTGCCTATGCACCTCAATTCCTCACCTTTGGCCAACTAAGGTATTGATATGTTTTGTGATATGTTTCCCCACTGTCAGAAGAAGCAGGGGACTTACCATCTTTAGCGAATTTTTTTGAACAGTTGAGCAATAAGTTTCCCAAGACACCTTCAATTCCTGACATAAAAGATGTATGCTCTATGTTCCTCAGTTGCAACTGGTCACTTTTAAGCTTCTCTTTTTCCCCCCTTTCCAACCTTGAAGACCCTAGACCCATTTCTTCATTTCGTCAGATTTCTTTCTAGTCCTTCGTGTCTCTGACTGGAAACTGCATCCCAGTCATTGAATATTTTGAAAATAATGAAAATTCCAATTACTAGGACTTGGCATTGCAATGTTAATTTTGACCTTATATGACTTCATATATCTTGACTTTTGAATATTTGAAATCATTAAAAACTTATGTTTTTATTTTCCCTAATTATGAGCAAAAGTATTTTTTTTTTCTATCTGTTGTAGTAATTGAGGTAGTTTTCTCCCCTTCTGGAGGGAGGAGTTGGGTGCTATAGCCCAATCAATTATCATAGTCAAAGTACTATTTGTTGACATGGAATAATTGTGCATTTGTGTTCACCAAAGATTTGTAAACAACCCAAGAAAAGCTGAGTATTGACCAGCTTGAGCTCGGCTTGATTTATTTAAAGGAAACTCAAGCTCAAATTGAGCTTAAGCAGTACTGCTTGAGCTGGCTCATTTAACATCCGTATGACTTGAGATCAACTTGAGATGAGCTTGTTTTGTATTAATAAACAATCCAAGCTCATGGATAGCTCAAAAGCTTGTTTTAAGTTAAAGAAATTGAGCTTGATCTTGTTTTGACTTGCCTAAAGCCCCTAATAAATGGCTATTTGAGAGAAATACAACAACAACAACAACAACAACAACAACAAGCCTTGAGTCTCACTATGCGGGTTTGAATATATGAGTCATTTTCTGCCAATTCATGGGATCGAGGGCATTTTCTTTGCCTAAATTAAGAGCTATTAAATCCTTCCTCACTACTTCATTCCAAGTTATTTTAGGTCTACCCCTTTTTCTTCTAGTACTTCCTTGCTCCTCCTCACTAGTGCACTAGTAGGCTTATATTTCAAATGTTCAAACCACCTAAGCTGCCTCTCCTATATCTTATCTTCTACTGGTGCTATACCTAAATTATTGCGAATATGTTCATTCCTTAATTAGTCCTTAAATGTTATACTACTCATCCACCTAAGCATGTGCAGTTCAACCACTTTTAATTTTTGACTGTGTTGTTTCTTAGTTGCCCAACATTCTAATCCATAAAGAATGACTGGTCTTATAGCCATTTTATAGAACTTTCCTTTTAATTTTAGTTGTATTCTTTAATCGCAAAGCTCACCTGATGCACTCCTCTATTTTACCCATCTTACTTTAACTCTATGTATTACATCCTCTTCAATTTCTCCCTTTACTTGCATAATAGATCCAATATATCAAAATCTATTAGTATTAGTGCTATTGATTCCTTGATTATCAAGTTTAATCTTGTCTTCTATTTCCTTCTTACATGGCTGAAATTATATTTCATATGTTCTTTCTTATTTCTATTTATCCTAAAGTCTCTAGACTCAGAAGTTGTTCTCCAAATTTCCAACTTAGATTCTATCCCACTCTTTCATAAATCAAAACAATATCATGTGCAAACAACATACACCATGGGATCTCGTTTTGGATACTCTTAGTAAGTTCATCAATGACTAAACCAAATAGATAGGGGCTTGGAGTAAAACCTTGATGTACACCTTTTGTGATCGGGAATTCTTTGGATTCTCCTTTGCAATCTTAATGCTAGTCGATACTCATCATATGTACCCTTAATGACATCAATATATCTACTATATACTCCCTTCTTCTCTAAAACCCAACATAGAACTTCCCTAGGTTTTCTATCATATGCTTTCTCTAAGTCAATAAAAACTATATGCAAGTCCCTCTTCTTTTCTTTGAGCTTCTCCATAAATCTTCTTAGTAGGTAAATAGCTTATGTCGTCGATCTCCTGGGCATAAAACTAAATTGATTCTTTGAGACCCTTGTTTATATTCTTATTCTTTGTTCAATTACCCTTTCCCACTATTTTATCGTATGACTCAAGTTTAATTCTGCAATAGTTATTACCATTTTGGATATCATGTTTTTGTAACTAGTTATTAATGTGTTTTTCCTCCATTTCTCTTGCATTTTCTTGGTTTTTATAATAGTGTTGAATAGATTAGTTAACCATATATTTCCTTTATCACCTAGACATTTCCAATCTTCAATTGGAATGTTATCTGGCTTCCCACTTTATCTTTTTTAAAGCCATCTTAATATCACTGGCTATAATTTTGCGAGTAAATCTCATATTTTTTTGTATTTTCCTCATTTGTCTCTTCTAGGTTTAGGCTTTCAATATAGTGTTCAATAAACAACTCATTAAAGTATTTTCGCCACCTCTATTTTATGTCTTCTTCTTCTACCAAGACCTTATCATTCTCACCTTATATACATTTTACATTCCCTAAATCTTTGTACTTTCTTTCTCTAACTCTAGCAAGTTTATACATGTCTCTTTCCCATTCTTTTTTACATAGTTTGACATATGAATTATCATAGGCTCTATGTTTAGCTTCACTAATGGCCATTTTTGCCTCTTTTATTACCCCTTTATACTTTTCAAAGTATCTAATTTCTCCTCTTTATTGCTTTTTGAATATCTTGATCCCACCACAAGCTTTCTTTGCCATCAGAGACTCTTCTATTGGATACACCTAAAATCTCTTTTGTCAACTTTTTAATAGAGTTAGCCATTCTACTCCACAAAGTGTTTGCATCTACTCTATCCCTTATTGTCCAATCACCTGCATTGATCATTTTATCTTCAAATTTTACTATATTTTCTCCCTCCAAACTCCACTACTAAATCCTCTTGCATTGATTTATGTTGCTCTTATTCTTCCATTTTTGTGTACAAATATCTAATATTTTTAAACTCTATGTTGTGAAATCAAGCTTGCCCCTTGGATAACTTTACAATCCTTATAAGATAAATGATCTCCCCTCCTAGTTAAGAACAAAATTATTTACCTTTTATTTTGCCCACTCTTGAAGGTTATTAAGCCCCTGTTTGGGAGCACTTTAAAAAAAAGTGCTTAGTGCTTATAGCACTTATCATTTAAAACAAACACTTTTACGAAAAAGTGGCATTTGATTTGTACTACAACAAATATTTATTGTAAAAAGTGTTTTTCCAGAATCAATTTTTTGAGAACTATTTAAGTGAATTTTGAAAAGCAATCCCACTTTTAACTGACACTGTTCATAGTTGGGGTCAATTTTATAAATAGTAGAAAATTTAGTGGCCATCTTATAATTTAAAAAATACATTAGAAGATAATAATATATTATTTTATTATGTATAATAATATATTAATTATTAATGAAGCATAATTCAATTCTAGAATGAAGAAGAAGAACCATATATTAATTTAAATTAATATTAAAAATTAAAAATACTAATTTAATTAATAATATTATTTTAGCACAAATTAATATGATAATTATATGTTATAAATATAAATTAAGAACAAGATTATTGTTATTCAAAAAATAATATTGTATTATTTTTACTTAATAAAAATATTTAAATATTCATAAAAAATAATGGTTACCATAATTATTAATTAAAAATTAATCATATATTATTTTATTATCCATTATAACCTATTAATTATTAATAAAATATAATTAAATTCTGGAATGAATAAAAACAACCATCTATAAATTTAAATTAACATTAAATAAATTAAAATTTTAATTTAGTTATTAATACTATTTTTTTAACATAAATTAATGTGATAATCATATGTTATATATATAAATTGATAACAATATTATTGTTAATTAATAAATAATATTATATTATTTTAGTTAATATAAAATATTTAAATTTTAATTAAAAAATAAATATAATTATCAATTTAATTTTTAATTATAAAATAATAATATTTTTATTTAAATATATTTAAAAATACCTATTAGTTATTATAATTTAATTCTAGATTGAACAAGAACTATTTAGTAATTTAAATTAACAAATAAATTAAAGTTTTGAATTTAATTAATAATATTATTGTTATCATAATTTAACATGATAGTAATATGTTATAAATATACATTAATAACAAGATTATTATTGATTAAAAATAATAATCTTATATTATTTTTTTATAGAAAATATTTAAACTTTAATTATACATAGTTAAAATAATTATTAATGAAATTGTTAATTAAAAATATTAATATTTGTAATTTAAATTATGTTTAACAATAATCATATAATACTCTATAATAAAAGTAAGTATCCGAATGCCACTTATTTTAAATAAAACCAAACATTACTTATTACTTTCAACACTTTTCCAACACAACACTTATTATCAACACTTATTAAATTTAGCATTTTTTTTTTAAAAGCATTTCTGCATAAATGGTTCCAAATGATCCCTAAGTATTCTTCACATTTCTTAAAAGCGGGTATTCATTATAAGAAGATCGTATGACATGGTGAAATCTAAGATCATATCCCTAGGCTCATTTTTTATCTCCATATCCAGGGTCTCCACGTACTCTCTCATAACCTCGATTATCCTTTTGAACATGTCCATTTAAGTTAGTTTCAATGAATGTTTTTTCAGACCCTGGTATTATCCCTTGTATCATACTATCCATATCTTCCCCAAATTCTCTTTTAAGGTTTTCTGTTAATCCTAGTTAGGGAGCATACACACTAATGAGATGTATTATCTCTCGGCCTATAGCTATTTTGATTTTTATGACCCTATATCCTATTCTTTTAACATCTATGAGATTACCCTTTAGATCTTTGTTTACAATGATTTCCACCTCCTTTTTATGTTTTTATTTTCTAGTGTACCAAAGTTTAAATCCTGATTTTCCTATTTCTCTAGCTTTCGCCCCTACCCACTTAATCTCTTGGAGGCATATTACTTTAAATTTTCTCCTAATATTAACTAACTCCCAAGCGTTTTCCCAAAAATGCCCCTATGTTCCAAGTTGCTAATCTAACCCTAGTTTCTTAAACTAACTTCTTGACCGTCTCCTATCTAAAAAGGCCCGACCTAGCCCACCCTTGTCCATTTTTCACTAACACTCAGGTGGTATAAGTGCAACATGTCATTCATAGGGGACGCCCCACTGAACATTTGGTAAGGATTTATATCATAAAGATCTGACAAATTTTATGCTAGCTGTCAGTGACCTAATGCATCCCTCGTTTACCCGGGCTTGGGATCAGCTGTGTGTGAAGGTCTTTAGGGGATTTAGTGCTACACAGGTGGAGTAGAAGTATCTACATAATGAAGAGAGAGACAAATTAGTAATAGATGTTGTTGCCTTGTATTGAACAATTAGACACAAAGCTTATGCATGTACTTTTGTTTTCGAAAAATCTGGGTACTGAAAGTTCTAGTGCTTAAACTGAAAAACATAGATTGTGCAGGCTCTAAATCGAAAATCAGAAAGAAAACCAGTTGTTCTTAAAATAGGGCATTGTTAAAAATGCCTAGTTTGGAATTTCAAATGCATTTGATGGGTAAGCTGCTTCAATAAACTGAGCAATGATTTCAAAATTTGGGTATGTATGGGGCTGAGAGCGTTCAGAAAAATCATATAACTGGCACTTGCTGATTGAGAAATTAATGGAAAAATATTGTATCAACAATTGAAAATACAAGAGGATCACAGTGGCCTGAACTAAAAAAACTAGTCCCTTAAGGGGCTGCCATATTTTTTCTTTTGGGAGGGGGAGGGGGGGGGGGGGGTGAGTCGGTGAAGATTTTAAAAAAGCAGCCCTACAGTGGTGAAGAGTGGAGTTTAACCTTATGGCTATGCCAGTGGCCGAATAGGCTTTCAAGGATGTCAGAGTTTGGTGAGTTCTGCTTCCCAATCCAAATCATTTGGCTCACAACCTGAGACTCACCATTGGCATCCTCCAAGTCCGCATCTGATCTACCGAGTTTTGGCAATTGGTGTCTCCAATCAGAGTTTGAGTTTTCAAATCCAAGTCAGAAAGGAGGTGCTGCAAGTGTATGCGGCGGAGGTGAGGCAAGGCATGGGCTGTGCAGGAGGGTGTGTATATGAACATGCTCAAAAGCTTATTTAATGAGCTCACGAGCCTACTATTAAGCTATTAACAAGATGGCATGTGAGCTATTAATTGATATCGCTCTTGAGTCAAGTGAGCCAGGCATGTTAAGCTCAAACTTGGTTTGTTTAGCTGCGGAGCTTCAAATGTAGCCTTGAACTTGGTCCATTTATTCTAATGAACAAGTTTTAATAAGTCATTATCAAGCTGAGTACAGAGTAATGCATGGGCTGCTTAGTTCGTTTGCACTCTCACCACCAACTTAAGTTCTAGGTTTCATCATTTATTTCCTTCAACAAATTTGATAGAAACACATCTATCATGCATGCTTGTAGTGCCACTCATTGAAATTAGCAGTTTCCTAGGTTTGGGAATCTCTCTGTCTTCTTATTATGCGAACTGCAATGCAGTTAAGTCTTCATATTTGACAACTTATGAAGGTTATAATTGATGTAAGTGACTATCGGAGGGCGAAGAGCCTAAGGGAGAGGGGTAGACCTAGAATGAATTGGATTCAAGGTTTTAAATTTCAATTTCGACTCAAATTTCGAAGCTCCAAAAGAACGGAAATTTCGATGGAAATTGTGATTTTCATGTCAATTTTGATTTCGATTTTGAAAAATAATGGAAATTAGTAGTGAAGCATAGAATTCTTTTATAAAGCTTTAGAAATGATTAATAGACATAATAATGTTAGTTTTAGGACTAATATATTACAAGTAAATACATCTATGTTGTGTATGAGGTGGAGAAGTTGTAATATAATATGTGCATCAAACATATTTGTAAGATAATGTACATTAAACCTATTTAGTGAATCAATTAATACAAATGAAATTCATAAATCATTTAAATATTATTTATAATACAAATAATGATAATTTAGACATGAATGGTTAAATAAAATGTTTTTTTAGGTTTCTTTTTCATTTAATTTCAAAAGCACTTGTATTAATCTCTAGAATGAGATAGCTTCTTGTGGAAATAATTCTCATTAATCGTAACACAGGTATGGGTCCATATAAATAGATGTACAATAGAAGAATAGAAGGAAAGAACCAAAGATGCTAACTTCTAAGGAAACTAAATATTCTAGGATATTCACACATTTACAGCTGAGATTTTCTTAGAAGAATAGGAAAGTTGACTAAACAGATTTGAAACTTTCCAACACTCCCCCTCAAGCTAGCTTGAAGATATCTTCCATGGCCAGCTTGCTAATGAAGTTTTCAAACTGTTTCTTTGGCAGTTCCTTTGTCAGTATGTCTGCTACTTGCTCAGTTGTCGAGATATATGACAGACAGATTACTCCCTCATCTATTTTCTCCTTGATAAAATGCTTGTCTACCTCCACATGTTTAGTTCTATCATGAAGAACTGGATTGTGAGCGATAGCTATTGCAGCTTTATTCTCACAATACAGTTTCATTGGTAGTGAATTAGTAATCTTTAGTTCTTCGAGCAAACTTTTGATCCATAGTGCTTCACAAATTCCATGAGCAACAACCTTAAATTCTGCCTCTGCACTACAGCTTGCCACCACATTTTGTTTCTTGCTGTGCCATGTTACTAGGTTTCCTCCAACAAAGATGCAATAGCAAAGTTGATGTTCTATCAGTGATACTTCCAGCCCAATCTGCATCAGTGTATACTTCAACCTGTAAATTCCCATGTCCTCCAAATAATAAACCTTTACCTGGAGTCCCTTTTAGGTACCTTAGAATCCCGTACACATCATCAAAATGGTCGGGTGCCAGTGAGTGCATAAATTGACTTACCACGCTTGTTGCAAAGGCTATGTTAGGACGTGTATGAGAGAGATAAAGGAGTTTCCCTACCAATCTTTGGTATTGCTCTCTGTTGATCACTTCTTCAGCCTTAGTCAGCTGGAGTTTAATGTTCGGCTCTATAGGTGTTCTGCTACTTTGCACCCTAGCATATCTATTTCTCCAAGTAAATCAAGCACATACTTGCGTTGGGAAACAAAAATTCCTTTCTTTGACCTTGTAAATTCCATACCAAGAAAATACTTCAAGTTGCCTAAGTCTTTGATCTCAAATTCCTAAGCAAGGATCTTCTTTATCCTCTCTAGCTCATTGCTATCATCACCTGTTAGAATTATATCATCTACATAGACAATAAGGATAGCCATTTTAACATCATTCGTGTGTGTATAGAACATAGTATGATCGGCTTGACCTCGGCTGTAGCCATGACTCTTTACTACCTTCCCAAAGCGTTCAAACCAAGCTCTCGGTGTATGAGTCCATACAATGATTTCCTCAATCTGCACACCTTGCCTTTGCCACCTTTCCCTTCAAATCCGGGCGGTAGATCCATAAAGACTTCCTCCTCTAAGTCTCCATTTAAGAAGACATTCTTCACATCTAGTTGATATAAGGGCCAGTTAGATTGAGTTGCTAGAGAGAGCAACACACGGATTGAGTTCATCTTGGCTACATGAGCAAATGTTTCCTGGTAGTCAATTCCATATGTTTGAGTGAACCCCTTCGCTACAAGTCTTGCTTTGTACCTTTCTATACTCCCATCTGCCTTGAATTTTACTGTAAATACCTGTTTACAGCCAACATCCTTCTTCCCCTCCGGTAGGTCACCAATTTTCCAAGTGTCGTTAGCAATTAGTGCATCCATCTCTTCTTGAACATCCAATCTCCAATCTGGGTGATCTAGTGCTTCTTGAATGGTTCTTGGAATAAATAGATGAGAAACATTTGAAGTAAAGGCCTTATGAGAATCGGAGAGTCTATGATAGGATAGATAGTTGGAAATAGGATGTGTGGTATAGGTTCTAACTCCTTTCCTAAGGGCAATGGGCAGGTCAAGATCAAGAGAATTATCAAAACAAGGATCTGGAGAGGAAAAAGTACCTGGAGCATGTGAAGGAGGACCAACTTGTGTAGGTGATGATGATTGGCCTTGCTTTGGATTTGAAGAAAGAGTTATATTATTCTGATGATTTTTTCTTCTAGTATAAACACGAAGCTCAGATGAAGGAATATTTGATAGTACTTCTCCCCCTGTTTGTGAATCAGGTATGCCTTGTGTGGGTAGATTAGGATTTCTATAATTTTCGCCAGTTAAAGTATCGGTTTCCTGATCCTTTAAAGAGTGGATGTCAATATCAAGGAAAACATTTAGAAGAGGCTTAGAGGCTTGCTAGAACTCATCTTCAATTTCCTTTTTCTCCCCTTGAAGATAGTTATGGCCAAAAAAGGGCTGGTTTTCAATAAAAACAACATCCATACTGATATGAATTTTTCTAGTTAGAGGTTTAAAATATTTGTACCCTTTTTTATTAGGAGCATATCCAAGGAAAACACATTTTTCTGCCTTGGGATCAAGCTTGGATCGAAGATTGGTAGGTATATGAACAGGAACAGTGCATCGAAACACTTTTAGTGGTAGGTCTAATGTTATCCGACATGTAGGAAACAATTTTTTTAGGCAATCTAAGGGAGTGATGTATTTTAGCACTTGAGTAGGTATCCTATTAATGAGATATGCAGTTAAAATAGCATCACCCCATAGATATTTAGGAATTTGCATTGAAAACATTAGGGCCCGTGCAACCTCTAACAAATGGCAATTTTTTCTCTTAGCAATGCCATTTTGTTGTAGGGTGTCACGATAAGTAGACTGATGTTGAATACCCTTTGTTGAAAGAAACGTTCCTAAACATTTGTTAAAATATTTATAACCATTATCAGTTCTAAGAACTAATTTTCGTTTGGAACTTTGTCTAACCATATTATAAAAATCCTGAAAAAAATTTTTAGCCTCAGATTTGTTACTCAATAAGTACACCTAGCACAAATGTGTATGATCATCAATAAATGTAACAAACCATTTCTTAAAAGAAGTAGTAGTGATTTTTGAGGGACCTTGAACATCACTATGAATTAAATAAAAAGGTTTGGAAGAATGATAAGTTTTTGATTGATAGGTGCTTCAGTGACTTTTGGATATGTGGCAAACATCACAATGAAGAGAATTGCAATCCAGTTTTCTAAATAAGGTAGGAAACTAATGTCTTAAATAGAGAAAGCGAGGATGTCCTTGTCTAAGATGCCAAAGCATTATTTGTTCACGTATAGAAATAGAACTAGTACTACTACTTAAACCCTGTGCTTGTTTATTGTTGAATAAAGTCTCATCGAAGTAGTAGAGTCCATCAATCATCCTAGCACTGCCAATCATCCTCCCTGAGAGTTGGTCTTGAAATTCACAATGGGAATCAAAGAAAATGACACAACAATTAGAATCCCGTGAGAGTTTACTAACAGACAACATGTTACAAGCAAGTTTAGGGATGTGAAGGACAGATTTGAATTCTATTTTTTTAGAGATTTGGACAGAACTGTTCCAGCAATGGATGAAAAACTTCCATCTGCAATTCTAATCTTTTTATTACCAGAACAAGGAGAATAAGATTGAAACAATGGTGAGGTACTGGTCATGCGATCAGATGCACTAGAATCAATAATCCATGGTGCAAGAATTAAGCAACAAGGGTAGGCACTAAAGTTATCACCTGTTTGGGCCAATGAACCAGTAGAAAGACCAGAGGCGGAAGTAGATTTCAACATTTGAAGAAGATGATCCGCATGCTCAGCACTTAGGAAATTAGCTTCATTGGCTTTAGGGATTGCATGATTGCTGCCAGAGGGTCCAGATTTGTTGCTCTTCTAGTTTGCTGGCTTTCCATGGAGTTTCCAGCAATTTTCTTGAGTGTGGTGTGGCTTATTGCAATAGTCACACCATACTTGAGGCTTATCTTCCAACCTCCTTTGATTAGAGTAAGGCCACTGTGCAGAAATCTTGGCAGTAGCCAAATCTGTGTTGCCAGCAGCATGAGGAGCAAAATTATTGGTAGAAAGTAGAGCAGAATTATTGGCAGAAAATACAGCAGAATTTTCCAGAGTCTCATCCTCCTTTTTCTTCATCATCACACTCCTTCGACAATCTTATCGTCTTACTTCAGAAAATACTTCCCCGAGTGGGGGTAGAGGCTGTCTCCCTTGGATTCTTCCCCTTCATCAAACTCATCATTAAGTCCCGCCAAGAATTTAAAAATTCTTGCATTTTCCACCATGTTCTTATTGTGATTGCAATCAGTAGGATTTTTCCATTCATAATCATTGAATAAATCCAGATCTTGCCATAGGCCCTTAAGAACATTGAAATACTTGTTACACTGCCGTCTCCTTGATAAGTATTGCTGATCTTCTGCTGTAGTTCATAAATTTGAGAGTAATTCAGGTCAGAGTACATTTGACTCACATTGTCCTAGAGTTCCTTTGCAATAGAATATCACATGTAATTAGCACTAATTTCTTCATCCATAGCATTCACGAGCCATGCCATAACCATGGAATTTTCAGCATCCCTTATAGCATAAGATGGGTCTGTCCTCTTGGGCTCCTTAGCTTCACCAATCAAGTACCCTATATTCCCTCTGCCACAAATATACATCCTGATAGATTGTGACCATCGCAGGAAGTTGGCCTCATTCAATCGTATATTGGTAATTTGGACAGAGTAAGGTTTAGAATGGGTAGGTTTGGTTTCGGGTTTAACTTTGTTTGAAGTTTCAGCCATGGCTACAGCAACATAAGAGATTAGGGTAGAGTTGAACAAGGAAGAAAACCCTATAGAGATTAGGGTTAGATTGGAGCTGCCAAGGGAAACTAGGGTTTACACAAGGCCAAGAGCCGGACCTAGCTTTGATACCATCTAGAATGAGATAGCTTCTTGTGGAAATAATTCTCATTAATCGTAACATGCGTACATGTCTGTATAAATAGATGTACAGCAAAAGAATAGAAGGAAAGAACCAAGAAGGAAAGAACCAAAGATGCTAACTTCTAAGGAAACTAAATATTCTAGGATATTCACACATTTACAGCTGAGATTCTCTTAGAAAAATAGGAAAGTTGACTAAACAAATTTGAAACTTTCCAACATAATCTTTTGTTTTGATAAAAATAAATAAATAATTTAAGAGAGAAACTTCATTTCACTCTTAAATCTCTCATTTGAATTTCGAGGAAATTTCATTGCATAGTTCAAATTTCAACAAGTTTTGCAAAAATTTCGAGATTTCGTTAAATTTTGGATGATTCGTTGAGATTTCGATGGAAATTATGCAAGATAGAAATCGACTACCATTTCGATTTTGAGGATCGCAGAAACCAGAAATTTCGACAAAAATTTCGACAATTTTGTGGAAATTTAAGACCATGCTCGGATTAAGGTAGTAAGAGGGAATTTTGATGGCATTCAACTTTCAGAGGATGTTGTCCTATATTGATACAAAGTGGTGAAAAAGGATTCATATAGCCAATCCCACTAGGCTGCTTCTTGTTATTGTTGTTAACTATGTTCACCTAAGACAAATCAGAACATCCCATGGAGCCATGGAGAGTAGGAACACAGATAGAGAATGTGTAGAGAAGGGTGAATCAACCTACATCAATCCCATCCCAATAGATCTGTTTGTACTTCCTTAAAAATAGTATACGTTGACAAAAATGGCCTTAAAAAGAAAACCTAAAAGAATGTTACATGTGTACAGACTAGATGTTCTTATCTCTTGGTCTATATGCTCTCTCCAACTGATGTGATAACATCAGTTTGTTCCCTAGAAACTCATGGCGTGTTCAGGTCATAGTCTTGGTATAGACATCAACAAGTTGGAAGCTTGTTGCCATGTGAGGAAGATTGATAATACCCTTGTGAAATAAAATTGCAATCCACTTCTATATGCTTTATGCGCTATTGAAACACATGATTAGAGGCAATAGGAGCAGCACTCGTGTTATCAGCATAAAGGGCTTAGGGCAGCAATATTTACATCAAGATCCAAGAAAAGACCCCTTAACCAAATGACTTCACTACAAAGTGAAGACATGACACGATATTTATCTATTATAGAAGATTTGGAACTAGTTCTTGCTGTTTACATATCCACAAGATAAGGGAGTCATCAAGGAAAACACATGGACCAGTGGTCAAGCAATGAGGACATTCTGCCCAATCAGAATCTGCATGTACTTGAAGTTGAAGAGATGGATATAAAGAAGCAGTGGTTTGAATATAACAAATAATATGTTGAATGGCTGCAAATGTAACTGAATCAATAAATGGGCTGTCAGTTTTGACAGCATTAGCACCGTCTCGACAAGGTATTGCAAGGTAAATAAGGCTACCAACGAATTTGCAGTGGATAGTAGGATCATGCAGATGTGCTTGATCATCACTAGAATACTTTACATTAATTTCCATTGGAGTGTAAGCCTGATCATCATCACTGAGATGCACTGCTTTGATAAAATCTAAGGATACTTGCATTGATTCACCAAGTAGGCTTAAAGGGGCTAATGAACCCCTATCCCAAAAAAATAAGTCCATGGATGCTCCATCTTGAAAGAATGACTCAAGATGTACTTTAAGAGTTGAATGTCCTCATCACCATATCCATTGTGCTAATCATCAGTATATAGGAGAACAAAGTCGAGGCCTTGATTGGTGGTGAATAAATAAAGTGTAATCATGATCACCCTGCACAAAGCCAACATCCTGAGAAACTTATCGGAATAGCTCAATCTATGCTCTAGGAATTATTTTCAAGCCATAAGGGACTTCTTCAACTTACGAACAAATGACTTATCATTGCAATAGCTGGGGGAAGGTGTCATATAAATGACTTCTTTCAAATGTCCATGCAGCAAGGCATTATTTATCCATTTGAAAGATTGTTCATGATGAACAGCAGATAAAATATGGCATGTATTGATGTAATCTTAGGAACAGGGGAAAATGTTTCTTCATAGTAACTCCATAGTCCATACACTTGTATAGCCTTTAGCCATCAACCTAGCCTTGTAATGATCAATACTACCATCAGACATCAGCTTGAAATGCCATTTGTTCTAATAATTGACACATAAGGAGGATGTGATACGATATCCAAATTCCATAATCTATTAAAGCCTGAACTTCAGTGTCCATAGCCTTCTTCCAACAAAGAATGGTAAGAGCTTGTATATAGGTACTCAGAATCTCAATAGAATAAAAAACTGTGAAAGATGTACTACAGAGAGAATCTGAAAAATGGTTTGTAGGTCAAGAGAGACAAGGAGATTGGTGAGCAATCATTAGAGTATATATAGAAGAATGGAGGGTCTCTTATCATAGGCAAGGAGGAATATGGCTGACCAGTTCTGAATGGGCGAGGAAGGTTCCTTCAGAAGCAGCCTGTTTCTTCTTCCCTTGATGAGCCCGAAGGGGCTTGTCATGGCTAGGAGATAATCTGAAAGAAAGAATCCTGTACTGCTGCACACCAAAATCAGACAAGATAGTAATAGTACTAGCAGTAGAACTAAACTTGCAGTAGATGTGAAATAGGAAACTTGTTTAAGACAGATGACATTCCAAGAAACATAAAAATGATGCAAATTTGGATCATAATTCAAAAACCTTTGTGATCAGGACTGTAACCCATAAAGGCACAGATTGTTGCTTAAGAAAACTTGGTTCACTCATGGAGAGGCAAATAAATGAAGCACAATGAACCAAACCCATGAAACAAAGAGTAGTCAGGAGAGCGACAAAATCAATACTGAGAAGGTGAAACATAACTCAGAATAGGAGTGGGGAGACAGCCGCTACCCAAAATGAAGGTGGAGCATGATAATCTTGTAACAAGGTCTGCATGACACCCAACATGTGGTGATTTTTCTGCTTTGCCATTTTTTTTTTTTTAGGTGTAGCAGGGCAGCTATATTGATAAACAATACCAAGGTCACATAACATTTTTGGAAGTTCTCGTCTATCCCCTTGAATTAGAATGTATAGTTTTAATCTTACTAGAAAATTTAATAGTAATAATTGACTGAAATATTCTGAAATAAGGAAATACCTTGAATTTTTTTGCATAAAATATACCTTGTATGTTGAGTATAGTCATCGATGAACACACTAAAGTAACAAAAACCTAATTGAGATAAATTGAGGTGGGTCCCCACTTATCAATGTGAGTCAATTCACATGGAGTTGTAGAATTATTAGCATGGAGAGAAAAAAAGTGCAATGGTATGTTTGCTCGAAGAACATGTACAAGACTTACCCGTAGAATGTAAAGAAGGCAATTTCTTGCTTATTGAGCCAGATTGAAGCACAGCATCAACTCTATCAGAATGTGGATGGCTGAGGCATTTATTCCATAAATGACAACCATTATTGGAATTAATAAAAGAAGAAAAAATTAAAATATTTAAAAAAAAAAAAATCGAGGAGAGGATGAAGAACTGCTTTTCTCAAATTCCTAAGTAAACAAGATGATCCTTTCCTTTCACCTTCCCAGTGCATCAGTTCTGAATAACCATCATGAAAGAAATTAACAATGTCACTATCATCAACTAGTTGACCAATGGATAGAAGATTTATTGGGGCAAGGATTGTGAGATAAGGAACCAGAATATGCTCTTGTTATGTAGTTGCCTTTTACATAATATGTAACAGCTTTCTGGAGAGGAGATGGACCATCCTTTGTGATGCCACCACCTTTTGCGGCAGCGAGAATGGCGAACTACTCTGGACATGAACCCTTATCTTCTGGCCTGAATCTTAGTTTCTTGACTATCCTTGACCTGGAATCGAATTTAATCACCTTCAGAGAGTTCGAACATTATAGCCATCAGCAAGACCTGTTGTCTTCTCAGACAGCCCCTGCAATGCATTTGGCAAGTCATCCTTGGCTTTAGTGTTCATGCAATTCCATCAGCGATGGAGAGTGTCTGTTTGAATTTATCATAGTCGATTGATTAGCCAGCTAGTCAAGCATCCTTATACGAAGATCTATCGAGCCCCATTTTCCTTTCTTTTTCCATCCTTTTTTTTCAGAAAATCCTTCCAACTCCCTTCAGAACATCCAAGCAGATCTTCAACTCCCTTCAAGCCAAATTATCCCTGGCTTTCAGAGATTACCCAGCTGCGAGTCTTAGTCTCAGGTTCGGTGAGGGTGGTTTTTGACGTCTTTATGACTCAGGTCGATCAAAGGTGTTATTGCAGAATGGGTGAGACCAACTGCTTATCAGGTAAGAAGCAAGCTGTTTGGGTGGGGAGGACATTCCTTAGTTCAGGTCGATCACAAAATATTCTGTGCTAATCGTCTCGGGCCATCAGACTTTGGAATTTTAGAGTTTGCAGGGAGCAAGTTCTTTCACATTTTACTGAAGAAGAGGAACTTCTTTGGATTGTTAAGTCACTGGGGTTGATTTGCGAATGAAATTGCAGAGTCGACAAGCTCTTTCAAGGAGGCTTATACCTACAAGGCGAAGGATCCTGGGTCTCGATCAATTTGCAATCCAATCCTAAAGGAAGATTCCTACAAGATGAAAAGGGGATTGCAGGAGTAAAACGAAGCTTTATTTGTGTCCATGACAGTAGGAATAGTGAAGGCTGGAGGGATTTCTTCGCAGCTCTATTGTAGCTCTCATCTAAACAAGGCAAGGAGATTGTATTTAGATGTTCAGACTTTGGTGTCTTGAACATAATTAACCACAAGATGTTAATGAAGGAGCAGAGTGGGGGTTTGAGGTAGTCAAAGAGACGATCCTTCACAGAAGTCGCTGATGAGGGGTAGGAGGGATTTGGAAAGGAAAGATGGAGAATCTCATGATGGCACTCGAAGAGATGATCCTTCACAGAAGTCGCTGATGAGGGGTAGGAGGGATTTGGAAAGGAAAGATGGAGAATCTCATGATATCAGGAAAGATTTTCCAACTTTCTTACCCAAACACAATTTTAAATTTGCTTCTAAATATATTCTGGACTTGGAAGAGAGAAGTTTGGGCCTGTTACTGGCGGGCCTCTTATAGTCACTAAATGGGTAATTAGAAGGAAAGAGAACAACAGGCCAAACTTTATCCAAAGTTGGGCCTGTCTTAGAAAATAAGAGATCAGAAATTAGCACCCAAGTCCAAAAGAATGATGCAAAAACCAGCAAGGAAAATACTGAGACCAGAAATGTGGAAGAAAATACAGAAATCAGCCCATAGATGAAGGCTTCCAGCAAGCATACTCAGGTTAATTTATCTTAAAGGACATGACTGATCTTCCCAAAGACCTGGATATGGAATCAGGGGTGGAGAAGGTTGAAGTGGCTGAAGAGGAAGTAGAGATTACTAATGATGTAACTAGGCAGCAGGTCTGTATAGTGGATCTGGTACAACAATCAATGCAGCAGAAAGAGGGTAGGTTCTCTTATGAAACTGACCCAAATTGCAGCAAAGGGACGCATACAGTTGTATATGAAGATTCTAAAATTGGCGAGTTCGGTGAGAATGAGAGGAGCTCAGAAGCAGATGATGACCTAAGCATCTTTTGTGATTCTAACTCCCACCTTCTAATCGATCAGTTGAGAAGGGGAGTTAGATATGGGAAGAGAAGATAATTGTGAAGAACTTGTTGGAGATTTGGTTTTTGACGAAAAAGTGGAAGAGTTATTACTGAGTAAGAAGCAATCTCATATACCTCAGCTTGCACAAGAAGAGAGTTCTTTACTGGCCTCTGATATCAGGCAAGGATTACATAGTTCTATTAAGCACAAGTCTGATCAAAAGACAACTTTGATTGATGAGGGGTATTTTTCCTCTGCTCCTGAGTTTATTCCTATCAAGGTGGACGTTGGTGTTAGTCCTTCAGGTGTTGGTAGGGGCAACAATGAGGAGATAGTTGTCCCAGTGAGCGATTCGAATTATTCGGAACCTGGAAAAAGTATTCTTCCTACTCATTGAGTTCTCCTTTTCTGATAATTCTTTATGCCACAATGAGGGAGTTAATGGAGGGAGTGACTTTGGGCTGGCCAAGGGGTTAGTGAGAGGGACTACAAAGACCCAAACGAGCTCTTAATTGTTATGGGTCTGAAGTTTGTGAGTCCTATAGGAGTTGAAGTTAAATTAGGGGCGAGTCCAAAAACTTACGAGAGTAAAAAAAAAACAGAGGGAAAAAGAATTAAAATTTTTTATTTCTGCTATCAATTATGGGGCAGGGAAGGGGACAAGGAAAGGGGGTAAGCTTGTTAGACTGAAGATTTTTTAGTTTGAATTAGGGCTCTAGGGGATATTAGGAAGAGAAGTCTGATTAGGGAGGTTTTGTTGGGGAATTCCCCTGAGTGAAAAGACGGGGAGGTAGGTAGAAAGATTTGGGAAGAGGAGTGTAAGGATTGAGACTTTATACTTTCTTGGGGTGTGGTGGGTGGCATTCTAGTGTTGTGGGACACTAGGTCCATTACTAGAGTGGACAGTTTAGTGGGTTTTTTCTCTCTCTGTCTTGCTTGATATCAGAGATAGCAGTCAATGGTGGATTTCCTGTGTATGACCTTCTAGACCTGCTCTTAGGGGAAATTTATGGGGCAATTTTATTTTGTTTTGGGATTATGCTCGCCTAGGTGGTTAGTGGGAGGTGATTTTAATGCATTCAGGTTCCCTCAAGAAATATTGGGGGGGTGGGGGGTGTGCCAGGGTTAACGTCTCTATTTAGAAGTTTGATTTGGTCATCAACGAGTGTTGGTTGAGGGGTCTTCCTTTGGACAATGCTAATTTTACGTGGTAAGTGGGTGGGGCTAGGGAGGTCGCTAGAATCAATAAGTTCTTGTTTTCCATTGACTGTGGGGAGTTTCCTAATCTTTCTCAAGTGGTGCTACCCAGACCCCCTTCTGATAATTTTCCTATCTTGTTGGAATCTAGGAAAGTGCCTTGGGGTCCCACCCTGTTCAAGTTCGAGAATATGTTGTTAGAGCATGGCTCCTTTGCTTTCTGGAGCCTCTCTCATGGGAATCACAATTTTCATCATGAGACAACCAAAAATCCAAGAGATAATTTAGTATTTTTTATCTTCCATTGCTTCAAACTTTTGGCATCTGTGGCAGATGTTTTAGCTTCAGGCCTAGTAATATGTCCCTAAAGTCCCTGACCTTGAACGAAAAACTGAAACTGAAATCTCCAGTGCATGGTTTGATTTATCAAAGTTTACTGAAACTATATCTCTCTTTTCTGAAACCATTACACAATGGTTCAAGAAAATGAGTTTAGGTCTAAATTGATGATTGCTGTTGTCTGATGCTGAGATCAAAACTCAAAATCCAGTGAGTGCCAATTTCAGTGGACTTTACGCAAACAGAAAAATGGTGTCTGTACTGTTCCAACATATTGATAGTTCAGATCAGAAACTATATTCTTGACACTTAAAAACCCGTTTCGATACCAAGTTAACCTAGGACATTTAGAATGTCGAGCCCTCAACAGTAGAAACAGAGAGAGTGTCCAGGAAAGGGTGAATCAACATAGACAGCTCTAATCCCAAAATTTATTTTTATACTTCCGCAAAAGAGTAAACAATTACAAAAATAACCGTGCACAAAAAACCTAAAAGAATATTACATGTATGCATATTAGACATTCATCTCTTGGTCCATAAATTCATAATGTGCCATACTTAAGGATGTGAGATAAAAATGCCTCTATTACAGACCAAGTTTTTGGTGCTGTTTTCCTTTTTAAAAACAAAATATATATATGTGTGTGTGTTTCACAGAAACATGCGTCAAGCTGCAGGTGTAGCCATACCTTCTGGTACCATTTTGGAGATCTGTATTCAATTTCCCATTTGTATCAAAGCATGATGGTTACTTTTTCCACTTGTAGACTATATTGATTGATTAATCCATTTAGTTAATAATTTTTCATGAATCCTTCACATTCATCATTTAATTATCTGAAAGTGGATTTATTAAGTAAAGTTGTTCTCTCTTTTCAAGGGAAAGCAAAACAACATTTTCCAAGTGGTCAAATTTTGTTTGACCAAAGCCTCAAATTACTAAATAATACTGTCAAATGAATTGTTATTGGGGTTTTATGCTGCTGAAATTCTGATACTAGTTGTAATCCTGTTTTCACAATTTGAATGCGTACATTGCCTGCATCTTTTCCTACCTTCCTCCCCTCCCTTCTTTCATTATGCTTGTTATTTCTCATTGTGATTTCATATATTTACGTAAAAATTTATCTGCCAGTCCATAGAATTTACACATTGCATTGGATGCCTGTGGAGGCTTTGATGTGCATAGCCTTTCCTTCCCATTTTAGAGAAACTATTTCCCTCATATCTATGACGTCCAGGATTTGGTGTAGCCCCATTACCATGTGGCTGGGGCTCAACCCATTTTAAATTATTGAAATCACCGTTTCATTTTTTTTTCTTCTATGAACAATGTGATTTGGCTAGATAGTGATGGATTAATAATCAGTTGGCACACATTTTATATCACAATCATATAAATTTTCTTGTTAGTCTGCCATTAGCTGGAAATTAGAATCTCTTCCTGGCTTGGTATTTAGGGACTACTGTACAATAGAAGATTGCAGTGTTGAACTGCCTACGCAACACTTTGTCATATTTGTTCGCTCATACAATCATGCAGTTTTGGATTTATCTACATTGTGGTTTATGATAGGATTTTAAGCTTCTCTGTCAAATTAGAGTTACACTGACCATAATATAATTTCATGTCATAACAGGGACAGCAGTTGTAATAGTCATGCTGGCCACTACATTTCTCATGACTCTAATTATGCTATTAGTATGGCACTGCCATTGGGTTCTTGTCCTGATCTTCACTGGCCTATCACTTATAGTGGAGTGCACTTACTTCTCTGCTGTGCTGTTCAAGGTTGATCAAGGTGGGTGGGTCCCACTTGTCATTTCTGCGGCCTTCCTAATCATAATGTATGTATGGCATTATGGTACAGTGAAACGCTATGAGTTTGAGATGCACAGTAAGGTTTCAATGGCATGGATTCTTGGGCTTGGTTCCAGTTTAGGGCTGGTCCGGGTTCCTGGGATTGGGCTTGTGTACACTGAACTGGCAAGTGGGGTGCCTCACATCTTTTCCCACTTCATTACAAACCTACCAGCCATCCATTCTGTTGTCGTTTTCGTCTGCGTGAAGTACCTCCCTGTCTACACGGTCCCAGAAGAGGAGCGATTCCTCGTAAAGCGGATTGGACCGAAGAATTTCCACATGTTCCGATGTGTAGCGAGATATGGTTACAAAGACCTCCACAAAAAGGACGACGATTTTGAGAAAAAGCTTTTTGATAGCATCTTCATGTTTGTGCGACTTGAGTCAATGATGGAAGGCTGTTCTGACTCGGATGAGTATAGCTTGTATACTCAGCAGACTGAGCAGTCAAGAGACTGCCTGTTGAACAACAATGCCAACACAACTTCCGGTGTGGACCTCACTATTTCATCCGTGGATTCCATCATGCCCCTGCAGGCAAGCAGTACGGTCAGGTCATCAGGGCAAATGAGTGGCCAGACCGAGGCCGACGAGTTGGAGTACCTGACAAACTGTAGAGACGCTGGGGTGGTGCACATATTAGGGAACACAGTTGTGAGAGCAAGAAGAGATTCCAGGTTTTATAAGAAGATTGCTGTTGATTATATATATGCATTTCTTAGGAAAATATGCAGAGAAAATAGTGTCATCTTTAACGTTCCTCATGAGAGTCTACTGAATGTTGGACAGATTTTCTATGTATAACTTTAGAACCACAAGCAATAATGACAAATCATGTATGTCATCTTCGGTTGAAGTATTTATTTTATTTATCATCTTTTTTATTTTATTTTTTCATCGTTCAAATGTTAGTTATAAATAGTTAAAAAGTTTAGTTATAAATAGTTAAAAGACCATATTTCTGCTTGTGGGTGTGGGTGGCATATTGATTACTGAGAGAAGAGCAGAAAAACGAAGATGAAATTATCTCTATTACAACGCAAGCCAAAGGAAAGTTCCCCCCTTTATCCCCTACTGGGAGATCAATGGGCTCTGAGGCCTGTCTCTAGTTTATTACACGAACCAAACCCAATACTAGCAAAGCTCGTATTTTTTTTTTTCTTTCTAAATACAGAAGTTAAACACCATGTTCTTAAAGCGTGATATACATTATTGACCCACAACTTAATAGCTTAAGCTTTTAGGTAAAATAATTATTGACCCACAACCTAATAACTTAAATTTTTAGGTAAAGTGGTAATCTAATATATTATTATGAGAAAGTAAATATAAAACCTATTTATAAAATGAAAATAACATTTAATATTAAACTTGTTTGACTTGCGCAAATGAAAATGATAGAAAACTTGTTGAATTTTAACATTAAAAAAATTTAAAAGTAAAAAATTCTTACACTTGAGAGAGAGAGAGAAGTGGATTTAAATTGAGTATTTTATGTATTGCTTAGGTATTATGTTTAAGTAAATATTATAATAATACTTTTTAGTCTTATAATAAATTATTGCTCCCACTAAGACAAGGTCCTAACTCCGCCAGAAGGACTCACTCAAGTCAAATGACCATGAAGCTAAGTCTAGCAGCGCCAACCCCTGTTATAGTAGGGTGAGAATAAAAGGGTGAGGTGATTTTAAAACCTAGGACCAATAGTTTTTGGACACGTGTCATTGGAATATATCAAGTCTCGGCTGGACATTGCTAAGTGCAGCAAGGTGCAATGTATGTTTAGCGCATGTGTTAGCTGTTAGCGTGAGTTGTTAATTTGAGAAATTTTAGGAAAAGTTTTGATTGTAAAATCTCTTGTATCAAAGTCTTGATTGTAAATCCCTTAATACAATAGACAATCCTAATTCTAACCTTAAAATTTGTGTAGTCCAAAATTAGATTTTTTTTTTTTGGGTATATAATTACCTACTATTCTGTTGTTGAACTTTAAAGTCCGATTGTTGTTTTGATGCTGATAAAATACAAGTATCTTATGTGTATATTCAGTTTGTAAACAAGTTTATATTTTAACACATATATAAGATGACTGTTCATGGAAGTCAATGAAGAACTCAAAACACATACACCTGGCGTATTTCATGAGAAAATGAAGAGCAAAGAAGAAGACGTGTTTATTTTAATTTGTAAATGTATTTAGTTTTATATTTGGTTTGTAATAATGCATATCATGCATGATGTGGATGAAAGCTTAAATATAACCATAGGTTGACCATAGAGTGACCTTAGGGAACCTACACCTTCATGAAAAGCCTTTCATACCCAAAATTAAAATCATACAAAGGTGATAAAATGTTTTAAAAAATAAAATAGGGCTTAAACTATAATTTCAACCAAGCCCGATCGACCGACTATTATAGGCTCTAAACGCCTCAATCAATCGACCTCAGCTGACCGAACTCTTTATGTAATGAGCACCTCAGCCAACCGGCCACTTTGTTTGGCCAGTTATAAAAGGTCAGCCGACCAACCCTTTTAGTTCAAAACGACCACGGCAGACCAATCTTCAGTGACAGCTGACTGGCCTTGAGCCTAGGTCGACTGAACCTACGAAGGTTCGATAATCGCCTTTGGGCGGTTGACCGTCACTCTCCTTAACTAACCGAGCCTAAATAAAATTTGAAATTCTAGCTTGGTTCAGCCAACTAGCGAAGCTCCAAGTCGACCAAATCTCTCGGGTTGGTCTATTTTTCCAGTGCTAAACATGTTTAATTTTTAATTAAACAAATTCTAATATACCTAATAGGTCTCAAACGGTCATATTTTTAAAAAACCTATAAATACCCCTTCATTACTCATTTCCCAACTAATGCTTTGATTATAATTTCTCCCAAATTTTGTGCTTATTTTATATACTCTCTTACTCTCTTTTATTTCAAAATCATTTTTAAGAGAGTATTTGATTGCTTCCTTTACTTCTTTCACTTATAAGTTCTTTGCATTTAAAGGTTGTTTAAAAGGAACATTTATTTTGGGCATTCATCTTTGTATAGCATTATACTCTCACTTGTCTTTTATTGTTAAAAATTATTTTTGAGAGTATAGCTAGAGGTTCTCCCATGTATTTTCTTTGATAAATATTTTTGGGAAAAACCTTATTATAGTTTATGGATCTTTGCACATCTATTGAAAGATCTAAAGGCTCATCTGTGTTTGTTTGCAAAAATTTGTTTGAGCCAAAATCCCTGCTTCCCTTGAACTTTATTTGAAAAATTATTTTGAGAAAATCCTTTGGATATTGAGAAGAGAACTTTGAGCATATTTTCATCTAAACATCTTTGCTTGAAAGGTCTCTCATTTTTAATCTTGAGAAAATTATTTTTCACACTTTTTAATTAAAAAATATCTTTGAGTAAAAAATACACATACTCACTTGAACTTAAATTCATATCTTGTGTGTGTGCATTCTAGAGCTTTATTGTTGTACATTCTTGCTTATTTTGAGAAGCTTTTATGTGTACAAATATTATTTGATGTTTGTTGTATTCCCGGCGTGCGATCGTCGGAAGAGGAGACACCATCCTATAAGATGTGAGTCTTGGCACCGCCCGTAAAGTGTAGCTGGGGTATTCCTTCCCCCGTAAGGAGAGGTTGTATAGGTTGGGGTCAATCCTGTAATGTGAGCTGGGGGATTTCTCGCCCTGTAAGAAGAGACTGTAATCGGTGACGCTCCACCCGTTAAGTGAGTACTGAGTGGAATTCTCTTACTTATTAGCTTAAGGCGGGGACATAGGTAGTATTGGCCGAATCCCGATAACAAATATATGTGTCACTCTCTTCCCTTATCTTTTTACTTTCAATATATGTATGTTTATGCTTAATTTGTTGTGAATGCTTTATTTGCTTTATATATTTGCATACATTAATATTTGTGGGAACTGAGGTTGTGTAGAAATACCCTAAGTTGTGCATTAGTAACTGCGATTTAAATTGAACACACTTGACTTAGGAAAAATTTTTAAATACCCACTTCACCCCCCTCTTGAGAATACACCAATTACATTATATTCTATGTAATTGAGCATTGTGAAATAAATATATAATTTTCCCTTAATTTTAACATGCTATGTTCCAATTCTGGACCTAGCTTTTTCCCCTAACCCTACCAGCCGCCACCGTCTATAGCCTTGGTGATTCTAGTTGTCATCTGCTAAGGGTCACAAATCCGAACCCCTCTGCAGACTCCGGCAACCTATCCTCAGCCGTCTGCAGCAAAGCTTCGTCTGCAAGGCATCAATGGGCGGTATTATAACCAATTGGACGAAGATTCTCCATCGTCGTCGTGAGCGAGCGAGACTCTTCTGCTGTTCCGTGGACTCTGCTGTTGTTCTGTGATGATGGCGTGCGCGATTTGGCAACCTTGAGGCTCCTGTGCACCGCGCTCAACCTTGCAAAGGCTAACTTATTCCTTTTTCATGACAGATTTGTGTAGCAGAAGCCCTGAGTGCTTGTAGGAGTGGACGTTGTATAGACTGTTGCTCTCCTTGCTGAACCGCACACCAAACTCCACTGCCATCAAGGGGTTGTTTTTTTTTTTTTTTTAAAAGGAGGGCGGCACCTCAACTACTTTCTTTCGTAGTGGAATACTTTGATTACAAGTTAAAATAAATCAACTAAACTAGGATAACAAAACTAAATATAACTAACAAAGGAGATAAAAATATAAAAATAACTAAAATCAAAACGAAATACACTAAACAAAATTCTAGAGTTGAACTGACGACGAATGGAAATGAGACCCCACCTATTCATTCGAAAAATACATTTCAGATAACGTGTAGAAGGTTGCTACTCCTAGTTTTATTTCACCACCGTTATTTTTCTGTAGTCCCATTCCCAAACTCCTTCACCATAAAGGAGTGTTTGCTACTACGAGGAGATCTTTTGCTGCGGTATTTCTCTTTCGCAACACCCATGGCCAAACCTAACAACTCTGCCGCGCCCATGGCCGAATCCAATGACCCTTATTCCACTGCCATTATCACAAAACTAATCACCAAAATGACTTAAGTCTTGAATGAAACTTTAGCCCCTACCCAGACCATTGAAGGTGCTGTTGCTCCAATTGGTATTAAATTGGACGGTTCCAATTATGCTATTTGGTCCCAAGTTGTCGAGATGTATATCTTCGACAAAGACAAGTTGGGATTTATCAATGGAGATGTTATCCAACCTCCACAGACTAACCCATACTTCCGAAAGTAGTGCACAGACAATGCCATTGTCAAGGGATGACTAATTAACTCCATGGACCCATTACTAATTTGCAACTTCATTTGATTTCTAACTGCAAAACAGGTATGGGACACCATTGCTACAACTTATTTTTACGGAAGTGATACATCTCAGGTATATGACCTCCAGTGGCGTGTAACTTGTTTGAAACAAGTGGGTAGCTCTCTTGAGAAATGTTTCAAGGATCTTCAAGCGTTATGGCGTGAGAATGATTTTCATCGCCCAAACCCCATGGAATGTGCTGCTAATATTCAGCACTTTAACGACATGCTTCAAGAATACCAAGTGTATGCCTTCTTGGATGGCCTAGACGATAGACTTGATAACATTCACATGATATATTACACGTGCGACCATTCCCTACAATTGAACAAGCATATGCTCATGTTCGCCGGGAAACTGCTTGACAAGCTGTTATGATCACTAGTGGATCCGCCGAGACTCAAGGAATAGTTCTGGCCTAAAAAAGCTTTAAGATTGGACATTCAACTTCAAATTCTAGCCAATCTCTATCTATGGGCAATGGGAAGACTGGAACCTCTTCCAAGAAGAAATTCTCTCTCTCATATGGCACCAAGTGTTCCCATTGCGGTAATCTGAAACATACTCGAGATAATTGCTTCAAACCACATGTATCCTAATTAGTGTAATGAAGTTCAGGAAAAAAAATGTTGAGATGTCACTGATGGAGGAACGGGTGAGGTTGCAGTAGTTGCAATCGAGTCCAGACTCTCCCTCTCGCACCATATGGAGATTGCCCAGGGTGATTCACCGATCTCGGAACCAGGTAACTGTGGTACTGCTATTTGTAGTCTATCTTGCGATGGTGACAGAAGTTTTTGGATACTTGACTCGGGAGCCACTGATCACATGACATTCGATGAAAATGATTTCTCCAAAACATCTCAACCCCAGTGTACCTGCATTGCTAACGCTAATGGGGTCATATCTCCAGTTATAGGGGCAGGAACTGTGGATTTGTCACCCACTTTAACCTTATCTCATACTTTGCTTGCTCCCTCTCTTTCCCATAAATTGCTCTCCGTGAGCCAAGTTACTAAAGCTTTGAACTGTGTTGTACTAATGTATTCTATTTTTTGTTTACTTTAGGATATTCTTACCAAGGAGATCATTGGGCGTGGTACTAAGAAGGGGGGGGGGGGGGCGCTATTATGTTTATGATTTTAGTATGGAGTGTGCACATCATATGCATCCTCTGGTTGACAAAAAAGAGAGATAGATTTGGCTTTGGCACCATTGGTTAGGGCACCTATCCTTTAGTTATATGAAATATTTGTTTCTGAATTTATTTTACAATATTTTGATATGTGATTTGAAATGTGAGACTTACATTCATGCTAAAAACCATAGAGCTACTTATCTTTTAAATATGAATAAAAGCATTGTTCCTTTTACTTGAATTCACTCGGATGTATGGGGCCCTTCCCCAATTTCTATAATATTTGGTTTTCGTTGGTTTGTGATATTTGTATATGACTGTACTCTCATGACTTGGATTTACTTACTGAAACATAAAAACGAAGTACTGACTATATTTCAGTCCTTCCACAGAATGCTTCAAACCCAAAACTCAGCTAAGATTTGGATTCTTTGGTCGGATAACAGTGGTGAGTATGTGAATAATCCATTTCAAGTTTATTTTTAGCATCATGGTCTTATCCATGAAACCTCCTGCCCATAGACTCCTCAATAGAATGGTGTCGTTGAGCGAAAGAACCGCCATATTCTTGAAACTGCTCGAGCCCTATTACTTGGGGCTCATGTGCTTAGACACCATTGGACTGATGCTGTTGCTACAACTGTGCATCTTCTCAATTGGATGCCTTCCAAAGTCTTAGATTTCAAGTCGTCATTACAGACCCTATCTACATATGGTCCCTTACCTATGATCTTGATGCTTCCTCCTCGTATTTTTCAAATGTGTCACATTTGTCCACCTTCATAAAAATCAGCGCACGAAATTGGATCCATGTGCCATTCGATGCCTCTTCTTGGGGCATACATTACACAAAAAAGGGTATCGATGCTATGATACGGACACCAAACACACCTATGTAACCATGGATGTCACTCTTTTGGAGTCCGAGACATTTTTCTATTCCTCATTACCCAATTCTCCTCATCAGGGGGAGATTAGTAATGATGAGCCAAATTGGCTGAGTTTTGACTGGCCGAACGGATGCAACATTGAAATTTATGTTAATGAGGAACCCAATATAAAAAAAGGTGTGAGTTCAGAAGTGGATATAGGTTCTAGAGATATGTCTACGTCACCTAAAGCTAAAGCTAAAACCGAACCCCCCCCTCACATTGCAGTAATCGAAGACCCGTCTCCTGAGAATATCCCTGAGGTAAACACTCCTAGACCTTCAAACTCTAATGATATCGATATCCATGTTGGCTACACTTTACCTTTCAGGCATAATTGTGGAAAACCATCAAATAGATATTCTCCAAACATTGGAGGACGAAACTGAAAGTATCTAATCGCCAAGTATGTGTCTACAAAAAGGCTTCCGAACCACTTAGGACAATGAACTCTCCTCGGGTAGTGTTCCCACCAATATTCATGAAGCTCTGACAAATCCTAAGTGGACCCAGGCCATGAAGGAAGAAATGGAGGCACTGCAGAAAAATAAAACTTGGACTATTGTTCGCTTACCCAAAGGAAAGAAGACGGTGTTCTCCATTAAGCACAAAGCACTTGGTTTGATTGATCGATACAAAGCAAGACTAGCAGCCAAAGGTTACACCTAGACATATGGTGTAGACTACCAAGACACCTTCTCACTAATAGCAAAATGGAACTCAGTTAGAGTACTATTATCCCTTGCCGCAAACATTGATTGGCCATTGCACCAGTTTGATGTAAAAAATGCCTTTCTCCATGGAGATCTGGAGGAGGAGGTCTACATGGATGTTCCACCAGGATATACAGCAACTTTTGAAGTTGAGGTGGTGTGCAAATTGCAACGAGCATTGTATGGCCTGAAACAATCACCTAGAGCATGGTTCAGGCGATTCAGCTTGGCAATGAAGAAATATGACTATTAATAGAGCAACTTAGACCATACACTTTTCTTAAAGCATCAACAGGGTAAGGTCACAGCTCTAATAATTTATGTAGATGACATGATTATTACATGAGATGATCTGGAAGAAATATCTAGACTCCAAGAGCATTTGGTGACTGAGTTCAAAATGAAAAATCTAGGAAGACTTCAATACTTCTTGGGAATTGAGGTTGCTAGATCAAAGCAAGGTATATTTCTTTCTTAGAGGAGATATATCCTAGACTTTCTATCTAAGGTGGGACTACTAGAATGTAAACTTGCAGACACACCAATTGTTCAAAATTGCCAACTAGGAGAATACCTAGACCACATGCCAACAAATAAAGAAAGGTACCAGAGGATAGTCAGAAAGCTTATTTATTTATCACATACTCGTCTTGATATTGCTTATGCAATAAGTGTAGTAAGTCAATTCATGCATTGTCCAAGTGAGGATCACATGGATGCGGTGTTTAGAATTCTTCAATACTTAAAGTCATCTCTAGGGAAAGGGCTTATGTTCTAAAAAAAAAAGACACCTCAAAGTCAAGGGGTATATAGATGCGGATTGGGTAGGAAATATATCAGATCAAAAATCCACCTCGGGGTACTTCATGTATGTTGGTGGGAATCTTGTAACTTGGAGAAGTAAGAAACAGAATGTGGTGGCTTTGTCAAGTACTGAAGCTGAGTTCCGTGGAATGGCTAAAGGTCATTGTGAAATTCTCTGGCTTAAGAGACTACTAACTGAAATAGGTTTTGCCCTAAGTTGTGAGATGGACCTGTTACATGATAATAAGGCCGCAATTCATATCTCACTCAATCCTGTACAACATGACCGAACTAAACACGTGGAGGTGGACCGACATTTCATCAAACAAAATCTTGAGGACAAGACAATTCGATTTCCTTTTGTTAAGTCTGAAGACCATTTGGCAGATGCACTCACAAAAGCTATATGTAGCAAAATATTTTACAACTCACTTGACAAATTGGGCATGCGAGACCTATATGCACTAACTTGAGGGGAAGTGTTGGTGTGAGTTGTTGTTAATTAGAGAGACTCTAGGAAAAGTCTTAATTGTAAATCCTTTGTATCAAGGCCTTGATTGTAAATCCCTTGATACAAAGGACAACCCTAATTCTACCCTTAAAATTAGTGTAGTCCAAAATTAGATTTTTTCTTGTATATAATTACCTACTATTCCATGTATTTGAGTATTGTGAAATAAACATATAATTTTTCCCTTAATTTTAACATTAGCACATCACAAGGCCCCATACGTCTTTTATTTCCTGCACATTTGTCTTGTCTTTGGGTTGAATCCAATCTTATACATAGGTTAGTAAGTCACAACCCCCATGCATCTTCTATTTCACACGTCTACATTCAAAGTTATGCTTGAGCGCTCTTGGATAGTAGTGACCACTGATTGGGTCTTTGCTTTTTTTATTTCCTTTATTTCAATTCTTTCTTTCGTTCAAGGAACATTCACATGTAATCACCTTCTTTGCACATAATTGTATCCCTAGACCCATTCTCAGTTTTCATATTTGTGTCAATGTGTCCCATTGCAATGTCTTGAATGACAACCAAGAAAACATATTTAAAAAGATGGTGTGTGAAATTTTGGGTTTTCAAAAAAAAAAAGTTCAACAGAGTTGTCACTAATCTACTATTTTTCTAAATGTGATTAGTTCACCTAAATATCTACCACATTCAACATCTAAGCTAACCTTAGGTCAGGAAACAATAGTCTTTGTTAGCGTAACCAGATCGAGCAGATTTTAGGAGTATGATAAGGCAAGAGGAAGGTATGAACACCCCTACATTTTGTCTTTACAAATAGTACCTGACTAGCCTTTGATTGCCCATTTGAACTCAATTGGTCAAGACTTATTAACTCTTCCATGCTTATTAATTACCAAGCATTTAAATATTGAACAACCATGTCATTGCGAAAATTGCTCCCACCTTAAGCATAAAATAAGCAATATGCAACCCATTTTTAGGAGAGATGACATTTCCCCATCTCCTACGTATGCTTTCCAATAACAAGGGTTCACACACATGCAAGCGAAATACAATAACATCATGCAAAAAAACACATTTTTTTTGGATTTTTCAGTTAAAACAATAAGGAAAACACACACACACACACACACACACACACACACACACACACACACACACACACACACATTTTTAGGGTTTTTGTTAAAATGACATCAAAGCAATTTTGATAATTTTCTTGGAATTTTCTAATACTAACAAAAATGATAACAAGATGATATATAATAACAACCATGATACATGTAAACACATAAAAACCCACATACATACATCAATGTGAATGTACACACTAGTACAAGTTCAAACATATGTGTAGTAACCCGATTAAATATATATATATTTTTTATATGTATATGTGTATAATAAATAAATAAATAAATAAAGAGATATTTTGGAAGAGATATTTTGGAGAAGATATTTTGAAAGGAAATATTTTGATATATTTATATATAAATATTTTGGAGGAGATATTTATTTTGATTACTTAAAGGTTAAGTTAGGTTTTTCTTTATAAACTCTCATTCTCTCTCTCTCTCTCTCAAAGATTTTCGGGCCGTGTGTTGCCGAAATTGACCATCCGACGTCGCTACATGGATCAGGGAAGGAATCTCTATAGGTTCTACGGATTAGAATTTATTTTAAGAGATTTTTGAGTTGTTCTCGAAAATCGAGGTAGGGTCTGTATTTGCCTTTGGTTCGGTAGATCTATAGTATACGCGATTATACTCAATAATTGTTCTTCGAGTATTAGGTTTTGGGGTTTTTGTGTCGTTGTTTTGAATCGTTTAGGTTTGGGGTTTGAAAAGCTAGGGCTTGAGTTCCGAGTCGTTTCAGACTCCAATTTACACACAAATAAGGGGGTTATTTTAATACAATGATTTATACAATATGAATAGATTGAAATGTTGAAATAACTTTTAGATATCGAGTTACGGTGGTTTTAGGGTTTCCGGGCCTCGGTTTGGTAAATCAGCTTTATTTTTCAACCGGTCTAATTCAAATGTTATATTTTTAGATTATTGTACTTGTCATTCTGGACCTTTTCACCGATTGGAAATGTTGTTTTCGTTGTTTAAAACCCATAATATGATATTAACTATTTATATTTACTTTCAGGTTGTTTTCGAATGTGGAAAACTGTGGGGCAAGTGTTGATGTTATGAAATACTAGAATTGTTGTGAAAATGCAAGAAGTTTATTTGACGGCTACGAACCGAATTTCACGTAATGATGTGTTTTGTGAAATGATTTCAAAAGAGTGTTTAAATTGCTTAAATTGCACGATATGCTTTAGGGACCCTAGGGACTGATAGTGTAGGCACAGATCTGTTGCCAGTGAGGGCACCATACTTTTGATCTATATGAACCCAGGCTATATTGAGACAGTAGGGGTGGTCTTAGTGTGAGTTTGCCTCTTGATCGTGTACCCAGGCTGTATTGAGACAGTAGGGGCGGTCAACCCCAATTGTGGGGATTTATACATGGTATAGAGTTTGAGGGCGGTTCTATCCTGTATATCTGTACATTTATGTAATTGTTGTTATATACTATGGGGCTATTCATATGATGAAAATGGGCTACATATTTTACAATTATGGAAACGATGATTATATATGTTTATGTTTTTGTTAAACACTTAAAGCAGCTGGCCACACACTGTTATTAGCTTAATGGTCCCTTACTGAGAGGTGTCTCACTTATCATACAAACTGTCTTTTCAGGTCCTTATCAAGATTGAGATTAGCAAGAACTGTGGTAGGGTAGCTGTAGTGACTCGAAGAATAATAGCATTTTAATAGTAATAAGAGGGAAGAAAATAGATACAGAAATAGAAGGAGGCCGTAAACTTCGTCGACGACATTGCATTTTGGAGAATATAATAAATTCGAGAGACTACCAGGACTCGTTGACGAATATAGGGCTTCGTCGACAAGTGCATAAGGAAATTCTTCGTCAAATACAGGGCTTCGTCAATGAGTGAATAAGGAAATTCATAGACGAATATAGGGTCTCGTCGATGAATTTAATGAAGGACTCGTCGATGAGATGATGTGTCTCGTCGATGAATCTAGCCCAATAAATAGCCAAAAACTAGATTTTTATCCATTTTTCACGCCTCTCTCTCTCTCTCTCTCTCTCTCTCTCTCTCTCTCTCTCTCTCTCTTTACAACTCTCTCTCCATTCTCTCTTCGATTTCGGCCCCACTAGTCGCCGAATCGACGATCCGAAGCTGCTACTACGCTTCTGGAGAAGTTCTCTACAAGTCTGCCAGAGCGGATCGTTGGGGAAACGAAGTTGGATTTTATCCCAAATTCAGGGTAATGCCTTTTAGCCCATTTTTGGCCTTATGGTAGTTATAAGAAATGATGTAGGCGATGAAATACTGATATTATATTCTAGCAAATATTATTTTTAGGGTGTTTTGTAGGAGGCCTTGCGGGTGTTAGACTAGTATCCCATAGGGGTTTTCCAGTAGTCAGGTAAGGGAAATATGCTATGCTAGGTATTTAAAAAAAAAAAATTATACAGTTTATTAAATGATGAAAATTATGTATTACAGTATCATGTGTGTAACGTCCCTCAATTTCTTAACATAAAATATCACATAATAAATAATATGGTCAACCCGAACCCGTGGGTAGCGGGGACACCTGTCATACACAGCGGAAAACCTAGCAGCAGTACACATAAAATCTCAAACATCCAGTCATAAAATATAATACCAGAGCTTTCTATAACATTATGATACTGTACTACTATACATCCTCATATATATCCAAATATCTCTAGGGTCAAATACAAAATAATTCTAACCCTAGTACAAAATCTTACCCTCCTCACGGGGTAATCTCACTAATCTCAACGGCGGCCTTGACCCGCCGGTCTCTCAGGGACTCCTGAAAAATGTAATAATATTAGGGGTGAGACACTTCTCAGTAAGGGAAAATAAACTAAATACAGCTGTGTGGCAACATGAATATTTAATGCATTTATATGTATATAGTACATTTCATAATTCCATAAACATCATCATATCATACTGGGTAAACATATATTTTCACATCTGTTAATAATTCATATCATACATAAAATCATTTGTTATAACTGTAGTACTGAAAATAAACACAGGATGAATAGCTAGCTAGTGTCATGTATTACCCCCCATGACGGGTTGTGCAGGTCGAAGGCGGGACCCGACAATGGCTGGCCGACCACTGCCGAATCAAATATGTCTGTAAGTACGATGAGCCCGCCACACCCTGGTCCGGACTGCTAGGTGGACGTCCACACTCTACTGAAAGCCACATCGACTATCCATCTCCCATCCCCTCGTGGGACGGTAGCACTAATAAGGCCTCGTGCCAAAATGAACCCATAGCTACGGTACCGAGCTCCTGGTCTGAACTAAACTAACATCCTGGTTGTGAAAACATATAATACATGATCATACGTAACATCATTACGGCCTCGTGCCGAAAACATAAATACGGCCTCGTGCCGAAAATATAAATACGTGGCCTCGCGCCAATAACATAAATACGGCCTCGTGCCGATAACATAAATACGGCCTCGTGCCGATAACATAAATATATGGCCTCGCGCCAAAAACATAAATACGGCCTCGTGCCGATAACATAAATATATGGCCTCGCGCCAAAATTGTTTTAGGTATATATATATACTGAAAATACCTCATTTATCACACAATCGTCAAAACCATCATAACATAACTCATATTTTCATAAATGCCTGAAATCATGCTTGGTTCGTAAAATCTTTCACATCATAATACATTTCACATAAAATAATATTCATGCCACACATATGCTGTTAAAAGTCATACTTCATATTCTAAAAACGTGAATTATTTACATCTCATACATACATATACATTTTAATCATCATAGCAGTATTTTCCCAATCGTACATTTCATGCGTAATACACAATATAACATATGCTTTTCTGAAAATAAATTTACTCATAATCAATAATAATTTGTATGAAAAATTACTGCTTTAGTTTATTCCCTTACCTGACTATTAAGAAATTCCTTAGGACCCAAAATTTCACGCCCTTGGCGCCCGAAATTTAATTCCTGCAATTTACATTTTTCCCCAGATTAATTAATCTATTTCTCCAAAATAATACTCATCTAGCCTTCCTTAGGCTCCATATACCTCAAATTAATATTTAAACTATTATTTAATATCCCTACTTAATTTTTCAAATTTTGCCTGCGGGTCCCAAAATCACACCCGCGGCGCTCACCCGAGCCCTAAATTTCGGAAATCCTATTTCAGTCGCAGATGCTTAATATTTTAGCATTTCTAAATTAATGCTAATTAATTAAAAATAAGCCCCTTAATAATCGCCGCACCCCAAATTTGGAGTTTTGGCCCGACACCCCCACGAGAATCCCGTCTCACTAGACTTGTAGAGAATCATCCCTAGATTCTCGTGGTGGTGTCCGTTCGTCAATTGGGCTTATATTTTGCAAGAAATTAAAGAAAAAGGGGGAAATGACTTACCCCAGGGAATATGCCTACGCCGCTCCTACCACCGATCCGCTCCAGTAGAAATGACGGCAGCAACGAATGGAGTCTAGTGGTATTTTCGAATTTTCGATCGGGCGAAAATCCGTCACGAAATCGAAGAGAGAGGGAGAGAGAACGTGAGGAGAGAGAGAAGACCTGCGCTGTTGCAGGAAAAAAGAAATAAAAGAAGAAGAAAAGAAAGAAGAAGAAGAAGAAGAAGAAGAAAAAGAAGAAAAAGAAATCCTGAAGCTGGAAGCTTCAGGATGTAATAATGTTAATAATAATAATAATAATAATAAATATATATTTAATTAATATTAATAATAATATATTTTATTAAAAAAATAAAAAATAAAAATAAATTTTAATAAATTTTTTTTCTTTTTCTTTTTCTTTTAAATTCGATTAATTAATTAATTATTATTTTTTCTTTTTTTTTTAAATTCGTTTAATAATTAATTAATTAATTATTATTATTATTAATTATTTATTTTTATTTTTTTTTATTTTTATTTTTTTTTGAAATCAATCCACTAATATTTTATATCTGTTTTTGGGGTTTTTACAATGTGGCTTGTGAATATGAACATAGTACGAATATATGTTTTACGATATTTCAGTATTCTGATTTTACGATATTTTAGTACCATGATTTTATGAATCTCAGTACCATGATTACACGAATATCAGTATTATGTTTATGCAGTTTCAGTATTATGATTATGTAGTTTCAGTATAATGATTATGTAGTTTCAGTATAATGAATATGCAGTTTCAGTGTTATGATCATACAGTTCACAGTATTATGACGTATGAATTACAGTACAGTTACGCAGCATCATGGTTATTACGATTATTTCAGAATCATGGTAATTCAGATAGTTGTATATAGAAAAAAAATTATATAGTATCAGACCCTATTGGACTTGCAGCTACAGAGCACGGTATCGTTGCTACAGATATTATGTTATTTTATGAATGCAACCACCTATTTAGATAATACGTGGTAAGGTCGATCACCTAGGCCCTAAAAAGGACAGACTCCCCATCCAGATATGGGTTGAGGAGGGTAGATTGACTAATGGAGTATAGTGATTTATTCTTGGTTGGCCAGTCAGGGTAAATCCCGCCTACGGGCCGCATAACCTTGTCATGAGGGGGTAAGTCATAACACACAGATAGCCACAGGGAACATTTTCAGTTATTATTAAATATGTATAGATTTGCAGAAGCAGGACACACATTTACTTATACTAGAAGTATTTTAAATAATAAACTCCAATATTGTCATGTTAAGTGATAGGGACTGGGGTGGTGGATTTTATCACTTATACTTTGTTTATATATATTCAGCTATACATGTTTATTTGAAAATAGATTTCATGATATAGTAGCTCATTTGCCACACACTAGTAATAGAATATTTCGTCTTACTGAGCTTTGGATCATCCCAGTATTGAATTATTTTTTAGGTGATCTAGGTAGGCGAGCAGACCAGGCTCGCAGATAGAGGGGCTTCTGTAGTGCCCTGTCAGAGAGTGAGTATATTTTGGGAGTGTTTATGTATAACCCTAACTAGTTGAGGGTATTTTTTGAGGAACAAATATATGTACATATTTTGGGAAAAATGTAGTACTCTGGTATTATGTGGTATTGTATATATATATATATATATATATATATATATATATATATATGTTCATATGATAATGTCTATGTGATTTATGCTTCTTGTTGCTTAGGATTATGATTGGGTTTTTCCCCCAGTATGTATCAGAGCATGTAGAATACCATAGTATAAAAAAAAATTATTATTACCTAGTTAATTAAGCGGGTTGTTACAGTAGCGATTTGTTTTTGAGTGAGTGTCTCCACGAGCTCGATTTTGTAGGTTATGTTATAGGTTTTCAGAAGTTGTAAAATGTTGTAAGACTCGAGGATGCGTCGAGTATCATACAATATTGTATATGGATGTTGGAATAGCTGTATGTATCTATCAGGCAGTTAGAACTCATGTAATAGTTTGATGGATTTTTATGTTTTTCGCTGCATATATATTTGTTTAGAAGTATATCATGTACACAAACGTCACTACAGTAACACCTGGGTTGTAAGTTGGGAGCAGGGTGTTATAGGTGGTATCAGAGCCTAAGTTTGCTAGGTTTTGTAGACTTTGATGGATAGTGAGTAAATTACCAGAGTTTTGACTGTAATAAGATAGAGTTACAGAGTTAGTCGGGTTTTAGTCTGGAGGCTCGGAGGCGGGAGTTCCTTCGATGGTCTTCTATGCTTTTTCGGGAATGACGATTTCCAGAAAACCATGGTAAATCCATCTATGTTTTTGTTTCTAGGTTGAGAGACTTGACTAAGATGTCGAGATTAGAGGTTGGATGGTCTAGTGTGTATAGGCTGTCGGTGTCTCGAATACGTGTTGTTTAATATTATTGTTCCATATTTGCATTTATTGCATTAAATGTGGAATGATTAAGTTGGATTTTACCTATGTACAGGATGGAACCCAGAGGGAAGGGGATTATGGTAGGAGACGATAATCACTTGGATGCCTTTAGTGAGGATGAGACCGAGGCTCCTGTGTTCCTCCGCGATATAGTGAGGCAGTCCAGTAAAGAACCCAGGAGGGGGTCCCAGGGAGCAAGATCAGATGGTTGTAGATAGAGGCTGCATGTACCGACAGTTCTCCAGAATGAATCTGTCGGCATTTTCAGGAGGGCTGAAGCCAATTGCGGCGGAGGACTGGTTACAAGAGATAAAGGATCTGCTGGAGGTGTCTGAGTGCATAGAGGAACAAAAGGGATCGATGTCAGTGCAGCAATACACAGCTAGGTTCATGGAGTTATCCCGGTTTGCACCTCACATGGTTTTAGATGATCCGAAGAAGGCTCGTATGTTTTAGAGGGGCCTGAAGCAGGCTATACGCACACAGGTGGAAGCATTCATGGTCCAGGGCTTTTACGAGCTTGTGGATAGAGCCATGGTGGCTAAAGCCAGCATCCAGGAGGGGGAGAGAGAGTCAAATAAAAAGAAGAGGTCTTTTCCCCAGAATTCGCAGTCAGGCTCTAGTAAAAGTTATTGGAAGAAGTTTGGTGGTCCTTCGGGCCAACAGCAGCAGCAGTCAGGATCTCAGGCTTCCCAGGGGAGTTCGGAAAAACCAATGTGTCCCAAGTGCCAGAAGCAGCATTGAGGCAAGTGCAAGTCTCAATTCATGGGCTGCTACAGGTGCAGGGAGTCAGGGCATCTGATACGAGACTATCGGGCAATAGTGACTCTCCCTTCAGCATAGGCTCAGAACCGGGGTGGTAACTAGGCACCTCGAGGTGGTCCATAGGGAGGCACCGCTCAGGTTAGGGTGTACTCGATGACACCGGGTGATGCAGAGAATGCCGGTAATGTGGTGATAGGTACCATTTATAGCTTATCATATAATGTTGTAGTTCTTTTTGATTCGGGTGCAACCCACTCCTTTATATCTCGAGAATTTGTTAAATGGTGTGGAGTGGAGGCTTAACTGTTAGAGGTCAAGTTAGGTGTGGATACGCCATCATGGTTAGTGGTGGTATGCAGTAGAGTGGTCAAGGACCCAATAAAGATTCAAGGGAGGAGGCTACCTGCCAGTCTAATCGTGTTTGATATGCATTGGTTTGATGTAATCCTAGGGATGGATTGGTTGGCATCCAATTTTGCAAGCATTGAATGCCGTAGGAAGGAAGTAGTGTTTAGGCCTCCCAGAGAGCAGGAATTTCTATTTGTTGGGTCGTGTGTGTGTTCTGCACCACGGATCCTCTCGGCAATGCAGGTGAGACAGCTGCTTCTGGAGGGTTGTTTAGGATACCCGGTGAGTGTGAAAGAGTCACCTACGGAGGTATTGAAGTTGGAGGATATCCCGATGATAAGGGAGTTCTTCGATGTCTTTCCTGAAGACTTGCCAGGGTTGCTTCCAGACAGGTAAGTGGAGTTTGCTATTGAGTTAGCACCAAGGACGACACCAATCTCTAAGAAACCTTACAAGATGGCTCCAGCTAAGTTGAAAGAGCTAAAGGAGTAGTTACAGGAACTTTTGGACAAGTGGTTCATCAGGCAGAGCATGTCACCCTGGGGTGCGCCTGTATTGTTTTTCAAAAAGAAGGATAGGTTGATGAGGATGTTCACCGATTACCAGGAAATCAATAGGGTGACCGTGAAGAACAGATATTCGTTGCCTCGGATTGACGACTTGTTTGACCAATTGCAGGGCCCTCAGGTCTTTTCAAAGATCAATCTATGGTCTGGGTATCACTAGCTGAAGGTGAAAGCAGAGGATGTATCAAAGACTGCTTTTAGAACCCAGTATGACCATTACGAGTTTTTAGTTATGCCATTTGGTTTGACGAATGCACCTGCAACATTCATGGACTTGATGAACAAGGTGTTCCACGAGTACTTGGATAAATTCATGGTGGTGTTCATCGACGACATCTTAGTATATTCGAAGAGTCTAGCAGAGCATGATGCTCATCTTAGAGTAGTCCTTCAGGTACTTAGAGAGAAGGAACTATTTGCTAAATTCAAGAAATGCGAATTCTCGCTTGAGCAGGTTGCATTTCTAGGGAACGTGGTGTCCAAGGAGGGGATTTAGGTTGGCCCAGGTAAAGTTGAGGCAGTAGTTAACTAGGCGAGACCAAGGAACGTGCATAAGGTTCGTAGTTTCTTTGGTTTGGTCGGGTATTATCGCCGATTCGTTGAGGGCTTTTCTAAGCTGTCAGGCCATTTGACGCAGCTTACTAGGAAGGGTAGCAGGTTTGTGTGGACTGGAGACTGCGAGCAGAGTTTCTAAGAGTTGAAGCGGCACTTGGTCACGGCTCTAATGTTGACCATTCCATCAGGGGATGGTAGTTTCATGATTTACAGTGACGCGTCCTTAAAAGGACTAGGTTGTGTTTTGATACAACAAGGTAAAGTCGTTGCCTACGCTTCTCGTCAGCTCAAGGAGTACGAAAATAATTACCCTACGCATGATTTGGAGCTGGCAATAGTTGTGTTTGCTCTAAAGATCTGGCGACACTATCTGTATGGTGATAAGTGCGAGATCTTTATCGATCATAAGAGTCTCAAATACTTCTTCACCCTGAAGGAGTTGAATATGAGGTAGCGCAGGTGGCTCGAATTGATCAAAGACTACGATTGTACCATTAGTTATCATCCTGGAAAAGCTAATATGGTAGCTGATGCCCTGAGTCAGAAGTTAGTGGAGGCATCGATTTCACTAGTTGTGGGGCAGCATCAGATCAGGATGGATCTAGAGAGATTGAGGGTAGAGCTGGTGGATGGGGATCCCTAGGCCTTCATTGCTGGGTTGGTGGTTCAGCTGACCTTACGAGAACGAATCAAAGTTGCTCAGTTGAATGACGCGAAGTTGGTAACGATTGTGGAGAAACTACAAAGCGAACCACATTCAGACTTTAATGTCTCTAAGGATGGAGTTCTCAGATTCCACACCAAGCTGTGTGTACCATACGACGCAGAGATAAAGAGAATGATTCTGGAGGAGGCTCATCGCTCTCTCTATACTGTTCATCCAGGGAGCACGAAAATGTATAGAGATTTATGAGAATCGTTCTGGTGGAGTAATATGAAGAGGGAAGTGGCCGGGTTTGTTGGGCAATGTCTGACATGTCAGCAGGTGAAAGTTGAGCATCAGAGACAAGCAGAACCACTACAGCCACTTGACATTCCCAAGTGGAAGTGGGAACACATCTTGATGGATTTTGTTTCGAGGTTGACTTTAGCGGTGCATGAACATAATGCTATCTGGGTGGTGGTGGATCAGTTGACGAAGATGACACACTTCATTCCAATCAAATTCATCTATTCTATGAATAGGCTTGCAGAATTGTATGTATAGGAGGTAGTACGGTTCCATGGCATCCCAGTGTCTATCGTTTCAAATCGAGACCCACATTTCATGTAAAGACCCGAAAATTTAAAAAGGATTAAAATAATTTAGAAAAAAAAATAATAAATAAAATAACAGATAAATAAATAAAAGGAATGACGTGGGAAAAAGAAAAAAAAATTAAATTAAATTAAGATGAATTAAATAATTAGTATTAAATTAAATATTTTTACATTGGATTTTAAAAAAAATAATAATTAAAATAATATATATATATTTATATATGTAAGTAAGTTAATATATATATAAGTTAAAGTAATATATATATATATATATATATATATAGATAAAGTAAGTTAAAAGAAGATAAGAAGAGAAGAAAGAAAGAAGAAGAAGAAAGAAGATGCTGGAGAAGAGGCAGACACGCCCCCCCCCCCCCTTAATACTTTCCTGTGCGTGGTAGCCCTCCGTCTCTATCTCTCTTCTTCTCTCAATTACTTGGTGAATTGGTAGCGGATTGAAAAACAGAAGGTGCCGTTGGAATCCTGGTTCCGCTGCCGATATTTCTACTGGAGCAGATTTTTCATGGGAATGGCTTAGGTACTGCTCCTAGGGAAAGGTAATTTTTCTCCATTTTCTCAATTTCACCATTAATATGTGATTAAATTGACGAACGGACACGACCACGGGGTCATAGTCGTCGTTATCATCATTTTGACGTATGTAATTTTCTAATTGGGGTTTTCTAGGCCCTACTCCAAAGCGAGAGTGGGATTTGGGAAATTTGGCAATTTGGCTAAATTTAAGGGTATTATTATTTATTTAGGAATTATGATCCTAGGAAATATTTAAATAATATTTTATTCAAGAATAATTTATTGGAATTAGGAATTTAATTTTAGGGTCCGGGTGAGAGCCACAGGTATTTTTCGGAGTCCCTGTTGGCGTAGTTCAAGAAACCAGGTAAGGGGAAAAATATATATTAAATCAGAATTTTTATGAATTTAATGAAAAAATAAATTGTGTTATATGTACGTGTATATGTTTCAGTATGGGTAAAATGCCAACTGTTTAAATTATATTTTTTTTCAAGTTTAGGGTTGTTTATTAGATATGTATGTGTGAAAATGAACTAATGAAAGTGGAAAAATATTTTCAGAATATTTATGTAAGATATGAAAGGTATTTTTAGTATATAAACATCAAATATTGGTTGGCTTATTTTACAGGCAGTGTATGAATTTTACTTTAAAATTGTGTGGCATGAGAATCTGTGCAAATATATGTTAAATGTATGAGATGCAGGCTAAGTAAGTAAAACCATGAAAATAAAATATGATATGGACAATGTTGCATGTGTGTGTTAATGCAACCATGTAAATAGTTGAAAGATGCTGGGTAAATAGCTGAAAGATGCTGGGTAAAACAGCTAAAAGCGGCTGGGTAAATGTGTCACAGCTGAAAGTGGCTGGGTAAATGTGTCATAGCTGAAAGTGGCTGGGTAAATATGTCGCAGCTGAAAGTGGCTGGGTAAATATGAAACAACTGAAAGTGGCTGGGTAAATGTGAAACAGCTGAAAGTGGCTGGGTAAATGTATAACAACTGAAAGATGCTGGGTAAAACAGCTGAAAGATGCTGGATAAAACAGCTGAAAGATGCTAGATAAAATAGCTGAAAGATGCTGGGTATGAAATGAAATGAAATGAAAAGGGAAATGAATGAAATGGAAATGAAATGTGCAACGTGAACAATGTAAAATGGGAAAGAGTCACTTAAAGTGAAATGCAATGTAATGTTAAGCCATGAATATAAACAGATGTGTATGATTAAATAATGATAGAAAGAATGATGTATTATGATATTAGAAGTATGTATGTACATAGAACATGTTACGATTGGGTAAGGCGTACCTTTCGCCTGAGGGCTTGCTGAGTAAGGCGAGTGCACTAGTAGCTTCAGATGTGGCAGTAGCTGCATAACGCGCTAGGGCAGAGGGAACCTACTTGTATGGGCGGGTAGAATTCCCTGTCCTTAGGGCCTTTGCCGGTAAACTATTGTTGAATGCGTGAGTACGAGATTAATTTATCACTTGAGGGCTTATTGAGTAAGGTGAGTGCCCTGGTATGCTTAAATTATGACCTTCGGGTTTCCAAATGTATCAGAGTAGAGGGGTGCTACTTGTATGGGTGGGTAATCACCCATATCCTTGGGAAATCTCGTGGGTTAAACATTCGCATGTGTTTGATTAGGATCAGGGAATGCTTTTGAAAATTATGTTAAAGATTTTCAAATGTTAAATATTATGTTATATATAAACTCATGTTGGCCACACACTGCTTTAATATATGGTTTCTTCCCTTACTGAGATGTGTCTCACCTGAATATGAATTCATTTTTTTTTTTCAGGATTTCATCGAGATCGAGCTTAGAGAGCTCGAGGTTCTATAACATTATTGGGAAATAGTAAAAGAAAATGGTATATTTCTATATTAATTATGAGATGCAAATATTTATGTTTTACGTCCTTATATTTTAAGTCTGTGGAGAAAAGAAAGTTGTGAACATACTGAAATGTTTTGGAGATATATGTAATTATGGAAATGCAGGTGTTGGATGATTTAATATGGATTATAGTTAGAATTAGTAAACTCTGGTATTATGTTATATGGAGATTATGATCATGTTTTCCGCTGCGTATGTTATGTTAATTATGGATGATCAGGTATAACGTACCGGACCCAGGTTTAAGGGTTCGGGGTGTTTCATTTCACGTCTCGGTTTTGGAAAAGGCTGCAGGATGCCTTGGGGTCATAGATCACGTTCAGCACGGTGTTTCACTCGCAGACAGATGGGCAGTCTGAAAGGATGATTCAGATTTTAGAGGATATGTTGCAGACATGCGTGTTGGATTTTAGTAACAATTGGATTTGGTATCTACCGCTCATAGAATTTTCTTATAACAACAACTACCAGGTTAGTATTGAGATGACACCATATGAGGCCTTGTATGGTCGTCGGTGCCGAACTCCATTGTACTGGGATGAGGTAGGTGAGTGGCATATTTTGGGACCGAAGTTGGTTCAGCAGACCTCTGCGAAGGTTGAGCTTATCAGAGAAAGGATTAAATCAGCTAAGATTCAGCAGAAGAGTTATGCTGATACTCGCCAACGAGAATTGAAATTTGATATTAGAGATATGGTATTTTTTAGGGTTGCTCCTATGAAAGGAGTGATGAGGTTCGAGAGGAAGGGCAAGTTATGTCCTTGGCACATTGGGCCGTTGGAGATCCTGGAGAGGATAGGTCCAATTGCTTATTGGGTAGCCTTAGCCTCGACCTTATCTAGGGTGCATGATGTGTTTCACATGTTAGTGCTGAGGAAGTACGTGTTAGACCAATTACACGTGATCAATTATGAGTCCTTAGAGATCAGTGAAGCGCTAGTTTATGGTGAGGTATCGGTTTAGATTTTGAATCAGAAGGTATGGAAGCTGCGTACCAAGGAGACACCATTGGTAAAGGTGCTATGGCATAACCATGCAGTTGAGGAGGCTTCTTGGAAATTAAAGGCCAAGATACATCAGAAGTATCCTCAACTATTCAGAGATGTTCAGAGTTAGACAGGCAATGTAGATATATGAGTGTATCCTTTTTTGCTTATGGTAAGGGTATGCAGATTTTCTCTGGGAGAGTTTGTATATGTAATGTGAGCTTTCGAGACTATTGTATGTAACCATAGTATTCCTCCACCATAAGTGAGGGTAGGTAATAAATTTGGGATGAGGCTATTAAGTGGGTGGTCGTCGGCTCTTTCTAGAGACAGAGCAGTTAGAGTTCAGACGATGTGATAGGAATAGTTAGCAAATTTCAAGGACAATTTTATAAGGAGGGGTGATTGTAGTAACCTGATTAAATATATATATATATATATATATATATATATATATATATGTGTATGTATGTATGTATAATAAATATATAAATAAAGAGATATTTTGGAGGAGATATTTTGGAGAAGATATTTCGAAAGGAGATATTTTGAGATATTTATATATAAATATCTTGGAGGAGATATTTATTTTGATTACTTAAAGGTTAAGTTAGGTTTTTCTTTATAAACTCTCATTCTCTCTATTTCTCTCATTCATTCTTTCTTTCTTTCTCTCTCTCTCTCTCTCTCTCTCTCTCTCTCTCTCTCTCTCTCTCTCTAAGATTTTTGGGCCGTGTGTTGCCAGAATCGATGATCTGACGTCGCTACGTGGATCAAGGAAGGAATCTCTACAGGTTCTACGGATCAAAATTTCATTTCAGAGATTTTCAACTTTTTAGGGGTCAATTTTTTCCTTTGGCCTGGTAGATCTGTAGTATACGAGATTGTACTGAAGTGTTGTTCTTCGAGTATTAGGTTTCGGGGTTTTTGTGCCGTTGTTTTGAACTGTTTAGGTTCAGGGTTTGGAAAACTAGGGCTTGATTTTCAGGTTGTTTTGGACTCCGATTCACACGCAAGTAAGGAGGTTATGTTAATACAATGATTTATATAATATGTATTGATTGAAATGTTGAAATAACTTTTAGATATCGAGTTACGATAGCTTTAGGGTTTCTGAGCCTCGGTTCGGTAAATTGGATTTATTTTTCAAAACCAACCGGTCAAATTCAAATGTTATATTTTTAGAATATTGTATTTGTCATTCTAGACCTTTTCGTTGGTTGGGAATGTTGTTCTCGTTGTTTAAAACCCGTATTGTGATATTAACTGTTTATATTTACTTTCGGGTTGTTTTCGAATGTGGAAAACTGTGTGGCAGGTGTTGGTGTTGTGAAACATTGGAACTGTTGTGAAAATGCAGGAAGTTTATTTGATGGCTACGGGCTGGATTTTACGTAATGATGTGTTTTATGAAATGATTTCAAAAGAGTGTTTAAATTGCTTAAATTGAACGATATGCTTTAGGAACCCTGGGGACTGATAGTGTAGGCATGAATTTGTTGCCAATGAGGGCACCATACTTTTGATCTATATGAACCCAGGCTATATTGAGATAGTAGGGGCGGTCTTAGTGTGAGTTTGCCTCTTGATCGTGTACCCAGATTGTATTGAGACAGTAGGGGCGGTCAACCCCGATTGTGGGGATTTATACATGGTATACAGTTTGAGGGCGTGTCCTATCCTGTATATCTGTACATTTATGTAATTGTTGTTATATACTATGGGGCTGTTCATATGATGAAAATGGGCTACGTATTTTACAATTATGGAAACGATGATTATATATGTTTATGTTTTTGTTAAACACTTAAAGCAGCTGGCCACACACTGTTATTAGCTTAATCGTCCCAAACTGAGAGGTGTCTCACCATATCATACAAACTGTCTTTTTAGGTCCTTATCGAGGTTGAGATTAGTAAGGAATGGGGCAGGGTAGCAATCTGTTTTTGAGTGAGCGTCTCCACGAGCTCGATTTTGTAGGTTATGTTATAGGTTTTTTAGAACTTGTAAAATGTTGTAAGACTCAAGGATGCGTCGAGTATCATACAATATTGTATATGGATATTGGAATAGTTGTATGTATCTATCAGGTAGTTAGAACTTTGGTAATAGTTTGATGGATGTTATGTTTTCCATTGTATATATATCTGTTGACAAGTATATCAAGTACACAGACGTCACTATAGTAACACCCAGCCCGTAAGTTGGGTCTGGGGCATTACAATATGCATACTAGTTCATAAAAATGCATTCAAGCTAAAAAATTCTCATGCATGTTACATACACATTCACATAACCGCATACACTAATATCACATTTACATATTTGAAGCATGTATTTTCACACATACACACCAATATACATGCATACAATCATATGCCTACTTGCATGCACATCTACCTAACATCAACACACACATCCATATACTGTATACACATATGCACACATAGACCCACAAATGCAAGCATTCTATTATTATAGATAGACCCACACCGGCACAGCTAGCAGCGGTAGTTCAACATCCAATTCAAATAGACTTGGAAAGACTCGGTGTGGAGTTAGTGGAAGATGATCCTCAGGCGCTTATTACCAGTTTGGTTGTACAACCTACACTTTATGAGAGAATTAAAGCTGCTCAGAGGGATGATCCAAAATTGGCAGAAGTGATAGCCAGAATACAAGATGGTTAAGGGGAAGAATTTAGTATGTCTAACGATGAAGCTCTAAGATTTCGCACCATATTATGTGTGTCTGTAGATGACAGTATTAGGAGGACGATTCTAGAGGAGGCACATAGATCTCTATACACTGTTCATCCTAGCAGTACGAAAATGTATAGGGATCTGTAAGAGTATTTTTAGTGGAGTGGCATGAAGAGGGAGATAGCAGAATTTGTGTAGCAGTATTTGACGTGCCAGCAGGTTAAGGCTGAGCACTAGAGACCGGCTGGTCAATTGTAGCCATTATTCATTCCTAAGTGGAAGTGGGACCACGTATCCATGGATTTTGTTACTAGGACTGCCGCCAGTGCCGCATGGTCAGAATGCCATTTGGGTGGTGGTTGATAGATTGATGAAGACAACGCACTTTATGCCTATTAAGGTTAGCTACCCTATGAACAGGTTAGCAGAGATTTACATACAGGAGATTGTTTGACCCCATGGAGTGCCAGTATCCATAGTCTTGGACCGTGATCCACGTTTTACATTACGGTTCTGGAGGAGCTTACAGAAGGCATTGAGGACTTAGTTAGCATGCAGCACTGCTTTCCACCCACAGACCGATGGTCATATTGAGAGAACAACCCAGGTATTAGAAGATATGTTTCATGCCTATGTGCTAGACTTTGGAGGTAGCTAGATTCAGTTTTTGCCCCTAGTTGAATTTGTTTATAATAACAGTTATCAGACTAGCATCGGCATGGCGCCCTTCGAGGCATTATATGGTAGCAGATGACTATCTCCTCTTTTTTGGGATGAAGTAGGCGAAAGGAGAGTTTTGGGTCTAGAGATAATTCAGCAAGCGTGTGATAAAGTCCAACTTATTCGAGACAGGATCAGTGCAGTGCAGAGTCGGCTAAAAAGCTATGCAGATACTCGCCACCGAAAACTGAAATTTGAAGTGGGTGATCATGTATTTCTAAAAATAGCACTGCTGAAGGGAATCATGAGGTTTGGGAAAAAAGGGTAAGTTGAGCCCTAGGTTCATTGGCCCATTTGAGATACTCGAGAAGATTGGGTCAGTTGCCTATCGGCTGGCTTTACCACCATCTCTATCCAGGATTCATGACGTGTTTCATGTTTCTATGTTAAGGAAATACGTCCTCAATCCTTCCCATATCATCAGCTATGCAGACTTGGAACTCATGGGTGATCTAGCATATGAGGAACCTCCAGTTCAGATCTTTAGACAGGAAAGATTAGGAATTGCGCAATAAGAAGATACCGTTAGTAAAAATCCTGTGGAGAAATCACGTGGTTGAGGAAGCCTCGTGGGAGCTTAAAGATGAGATCAGATGAAAGTATCCCCACTTGTTTTGAGAAGTTATAATGATAATGTATATATTAAGATAGTAATTTTCTTTTGTTCGGTACAGTGTAACTATAATATAGAGTATAGGTTAGGTAGTATTTTGATTTTGGGAGAATTTTCTTTTATAGTTGTAATCTCCCAGAACTACCCATGTAACCATGGTATTCCTTCGCCATAAGTGAGGGCAGGTAATAAAATAAGTAGACCATTTTCCTTTAAGGGATGATGAATTATATGAACAGTAAATTTCGAGGACGAAATTTTATAAGGAGGGGAGAATGTAGTGACCCAAAGAATAATAGTATTTTAATAATAAAGATGGAGGAAAATGGAAACATCGCACTTTGGAGGTAATAATAATTTCAAGAAATTTCCAGGCCTCCCCGATGAATACACGGATTCCTTGACGAGGATTCTTCAGGACCTCGTTGACGAGAAGATACCGAGAAGAATTTTTGAGAATTCTGAAATTCATCGACGAAGGTGCAGGTTTGTCGATGAACTTTCTACAGGACTCGTCAACAAGGTGACGTGGCTCGTTGACAAATCCCATAGTATAAATAGCCCTAAACTAATTTTAATCGTAGAAATTTGCCGTAAACCCTCTCTCTCTCTACCCCTACAGCTCCTCCCTCTTCTTCCTTCGATTTCGGCCCCGTCAGTGGTCGGATCGACAATCTGAGGCCACCACGATGCTCTTGGTGGAGTTCTTTGCAAGTCTGCTGGAGCGGATCGTCGGTGGGACGAAGTTGGAATTCATCCCAAAACTAGGGTAAGGTCTTTTATTCAGTTTTTGGCCTTCTGAAAGTTGTAGAAAATGATGTAGGCCAAGAAATAATGACATTTTGTTCTGGTGGAAATGATTTTCAGGGTGTCGAGTAGGAAACCCTGCGGGTGTAGGACTCGTCTCAATAGAGGGATTTTAGCAGGAATCGGGTAAGGGAAATATGTTATGCTAGGCAATTTTACTATGTTTTAGTATAAATTATACGTTTTTATCAGGTGATTATTCATGATAGAAATTTATATAGTTTATCATTATGTATAATATGTTTAAAATTACTGTGTGGCTTGAGAATATGAGTTTAGTAAAGAAACATGTTTTACAGAATTTTCAGGATATGTTTTATAGAATAAACATCTAGTGGTTATGTTTTATAGCAATCACAGAATACCATGATTATACAGTTTTCAATACCATGATTATGTAGTTTTCAGTACCATGATTATACTGTTTCCAGTACCATGACATATAGATTACAGTTCAGTTCAGAAACACAGTTGACACAGTTACAATTTATTTTATCGTCATGGTAAATACAGTTATTTCAGAATCATGGTAAATCAGATAGTTGTATATAGAGATGTATTATATAGTATCAAACCCTGTTGGACCATACAGTTACAAAGCACGGTACCGTAACTACATACAATTTATAGAGTGCAACCACCTATTCAGATAATACGTGGTAGTAGGTCGATTGTATAGTGCCTTGACGTGGATAGGCTCCCCATCAGATATGGGTTAAGGAGGGCAGATCAGACCAAGGGAGTATAGTGGTTTACCCTGGTCAGCCAACCAGGGTAGGTCCCGCCTACGGGCCGCACAACCCTGTCATGAGGGGTTAAATCATGACACACAGTTATCCACAGGGAAGTTTTTAGTTATTATTATGTATATACAGATTTACAGAGACAGAGAATATACTTATGTACATTAGAAGTATTTTAAATAGTACCTTAAAATACCGATATTTTAAGCAACATGGAAATGGTGGTGGTTTCTATTACTTGTACGGTATTTACAGATCCAGTTATACATGATTTTTTGAAACAAATTTTCATAATATTGTAACTCATCTGCCACACACTAGTAATAGCATATTTCGTCTTACTGAGCGTTGGCTCATCCCAATTATTTTAACATTTTTTAGGTGATCCAGGTAGGCGAGCAGATCAAGCTCGTAGATAGAGGGGCCTCAATATTGCCCTGATATTAGAGTGAGTAGTTTTGGCAGTGTTTTTGTATAGCCTTAGCTAGTTGAGGATATTTCTGGGGAACAGTTATATATATATATATATATATATATATATATATATATATATATTTGGAAACAATTTAGAACTCTAGTATTGTATATAATTACATATGGTTATGTTTATTTGATTTCTACTTCTCGTTACTTAGGTTGATGATTGGGTTTAATCTAGTATAGTATCAGAGCATGTTAAATGTCATAGTATAAAAAAAAAACCAGTTAAATAGCAGGTCGTTACAAAGATGATTTTGCAAAGAAGAATCAAAGAGAGAGACAAAATATACTTGATTTTGAAATGTATAAACAATAATAGCACAAGAACATTTTAGAGAAAATTTTGCTAATCAAGTGCTAATCGTCTTCCTAATCTCGACAAATGAAAGGGTATATATAGAATTCCCACAAAATATAATCGTTGTGGACATATTGGGAATTTTAGAAAGGTTTAATTAAAATTTAACCATGGATTAGTGCAGTACAAAATCTGGAGCCCAAGAGGTTCGATCAACTGAGGATAGAGTCGGTCGCCCGAACAAACACAGAATTTTGAATTAAAAATGAGGGTTCGGTTTGCCGTAGGAAGTACTGGTTAGCCGAGCCAAGGTGATTTTCCAACCCTTCATGGGTTCGGTTGGCTAAGCAGCAAGCCGGTTTGCCGAGTGGCCAAGTTCGGTCGAATGAGATGTTTTTGAACTAAAAGTTCAATCAGTCATGGTAGCTAGAAAAATTCATTTTAAAGGTCGGTCGACCATGAAAGTTTAGTTCAAAATAGTTCGGTCGGTCGAGCGAAGTCAAACATTGACTTTCTAGCCAGGTTAGTCGACTAAGCTGTAATACAGCATAAAAGGTCGATTGACTGAGGCTTTTTAAACAAGCCTAAAAAACGCAACGTCGGTCGACCGTCTTTGTGATATTAATTTTGGTCCTACTTTGCCTTTAAACTTTTCCAACCATGTGTGAACAAGTTATGGCATTTCAATGAAAGGGTCGTGGAACCTAATGGTTAGTCTATGGTCTTATGTATTTGAGCGTTAAATCCTTACCATACGTGAGATGCAATTATTACAGACCCAAAGAAAATATAATGCAATAACAATTGACAAATTTTGTCTTCATTACTTTTGCACTTCGTATTGCCATGCCATATGCCAGGTGATGTTGAATTTTAGCTCCTCATGGATTCTATTTTATCTTTACCATCCATGCATGCAAAGTGATAATTCTGCTCACATACTCAATGCACAGGTAAAATACTTTGTATTTGTCATAATCAAAACAGGATATGACTCAAAAAGTCAATTCAGTTAGAAATACACCACAATAGAATGGGGTGGCAGGGTGCACGAATCGAACTTTGCTAGAGAAAGTTCGATGTATGTTGTCTAATGCTGGATTGAAAAAAAAGTTTTGGGCTGAAGCTTTTAGATATGTGTGTTATCTCATCAATTGTCAACCATCTTCTGCGATTGGAGGAAAAAATACCCTATGAGGTATGGTTTGGAAAACCTGCTAATGATTATGAATCTTTACATGTACTTGGTATTGTTGCTTGTTATCATATTAAAGAATCTAAGTTGGATCCAAGGGCCAAGAAAGCAATATTCATAGGAATTAGTGCTAGAGTTAAAGGATACCACCTTTGGTGTCTAGAGATAAAAAGAATGATCATTCTGAGGAGGGATGTGACTTTTGATGAACTTACAATGATAAAGAAAACAATACGTAAGGAGTCACTAGTTAAAAAAAAGACCAGCGGTACTCAACAATAGGTGGAGGTTGAGATAATTTTGGAAGACCTAGTGAGAAATGAGGCTACACAATGTAACTCTCTAGTCATAGTGGAGAACAGTGTGCAAGCAGAGGAAATTTCAATCCAAGAATCTTCACAGCAACAAGAATCAATTGTTTCTTAGAGGCCAAGAAGAGAAATTCGAAAACCTACTTGGTATGCTAACATGATGGCCTATGCACTTCTACTTGTAGATGATGATGTTCCTTGCACGTTCAAACAAATGGAACTCTAAATCAAACAAATGGAAAATAGTGATGAATAAAAAAATGCAGTCTCTTCATAAGAATTAGACTTTGGAGCTAGCTCAGCTACCCAAGGATAAGAAAGCAGTTGGTTACAAATGAGTTTATACAAAGAAAGAAGGGTTTCCAAACTCAAATAATGTTCGCTTTAAAGTTAGCTAGATTGATAGCTAAGTGTTACACACAAAAGGAAGGTATTGATTATAATAAGGTATTTTTTCCAGTTGTTAAACATTCTTCCATTCGAATTTTGTTGCCTTTAGTAGCATAATTTAATATTAAACTAGTTCAACTCGATGTAAAAATTGCATTTCTACATGGTGATTTGGAAAAGGAAATCTATATGACTTAGCCAAATGGATGTAAGGTTGCTGGAAAATAAAAGTTGGGAATGCAAACTAGGAAAATTGTTTTATGGTTTAAAACAATCTCCAAGGCAGTGGTACAAACGATTTCATAAGTTTATGATTGGTCACAAGTACATTAGAAATAAACATGATCATTGTGTTTATTTTCACAGACTACAAAATGGATCTTTATATATTTACTCTTGTATGTTGATGATATGTTGATAGTTTCAAAGAACAGGGAAGAAATCAACAAACTGAAAGGTCAGTTAAATCAAGAGTTAAAGCAAGTATATGCATGATCCGGGTAAAGGACATTGGCAAGCTGTGAAATGGATTTTACGATACATTATGAATACTATTGATGTTGGTATAGTATTTGATAAAAAAAATACTATTGATCAATGTGTTGTTGGATATGTGCTTTTTGATTTTGCAGGTGATCTGGATAAATGTCGATCAACTACTGGATATGAATTTACATTTGTTGATGGTCCGATGAGTTGGAGGTCTACCTTACAATCTACTATTACTTTGTCTACGACAGAAACAAAGTATATGGCAGCTTCAAAGATTGTTAAGAAAGCTATTTGGTTGCGGGGTTTACTTGAAAATTTGGGAGTTGTTCATAAGAACATTACTGTGTTATGTGATAGCCAGAGTGCTATTCATTTGACAAAGAATCAAGTCTACCATGCACGAAAAAAGCACATTGGCGTTCAATTTCACTTTATGCGGCACATAATTGATGAAGACAAAATACTTCTTCAAAAGATTGCTACAGTTGAGAATCCCACAGATTTGTTGGCCAAGAAGTGACAACAATCAAATTCAAACATTGTTTGGACTTAATTAATATCCTGCAAGTGTGAATAAAAATTTAGAGAATGTTTTTGCATTGCTTTAGTTTTGTTATATATTCAATAGTAATAGTTGTTGTATTAATATTTGGCACAAGTGGGGTGCCAGGCACAGCAAGTGTGACCTTAATAGATGATGCGTAACATTTTTAGGATCCCCTGTTGGTACATTCACAAGCAAAGAATTTCTCTTCAAAATGAAACTTCATTGATTATAAATGGTTGCACAACAAAATAAAGAAAGTGAGAAAGAAATTTAAAAATAAAAATAAAAAAGAAGAAATTCCAATTACAAAAACGAATAGAAGTCTGATAGGTGGCCAATTCAAACTCTCCTTAGGTTGAGTACTTACTGAGGCAGTGGATTCTTTGAGGACATCATGCTTTTTAATAGAGCTGGGGTGGCGTCATTGATGAGTAGCTAGCTCTTCATTCCTAAGCCCTATGCAGTATTTGCACCTTTCATTCGGATTGTATCATTTTAACTTTGTAGCAACCATCTCCTACTATAATGTTATTTACATAATATAATTTATTTGGCTGTGCGCAAGGATGCGAACAGTGAACCCAACTCAATTCAAATTTCCTCTGCCCTTCCATTCTGATTGCTCATCTCGCATCTGCCCACACATCCAAGCATTTTTCCTCTCTCTTTTTCCCTCCCTCTCTCCAGAATCCCAAGCCCATCAATTAAGGCATATCGTCTTCTCTTTCTTTTTATCAGTTCCAGAAAAGTGACAAGCAATAATCACAAAAATTCTTGACTTACAACCATGATTTGCAGCGAAATCACATGACGACGCAAAGGAACCGTTTGAAGTTCAGAACATGTCCAACCTAAGAGATTGATCTTTGTTCCTCTTTCTTTCTAAAAATTTTCAATTAAGCAATTTTGATACCGAAAAATAAACATCTGAACCCACTTTACCCAGTAAGTCCAGTTCATCCGGTTTGTTTGGTTTTTGTCCTAGTTTGACTACTAGAAGGAATTCGATAGGAACTAGACCAGATAGGAAATCGATTCTCGATCTGATTTGGTCCAATCCGCCGACTCAATCTGGTCTTCAAAATGCTATCCAAAAGTTTAAGGTATAATAATTGTTGAGAATTCCACTCGTGAACTTGTCCTACATTAGAAAATTTGAGTGGATAACAGGTGCTTATATATGGTTGGACCCAAGACCCAATAGGTTTAAGCTTTTGGATCAAGTTGGTGTTCACCCATGTGTAATAAGCCCACTTATAGGTTCCTCCGGTTTTAACAACAATTCCGTATAGGTTACCATAATAGGCTCAATAATTAAGTGATCCTGTCTTAGGTTCTCCTGTTGATTGTTTGGAGCATTATTGAAGGGAATTGACTTGCTTGCTTGGTTAGTTGGAAACACAATCAAGGCTTTATCCATTGCAAAGAATTGCTATTTTTAGTAAGAGAGCATTGAGTCGATCAGCCATGAGAAAACCCCCAAGTCATTGCTTGAACATCTTCAATCTTCTTGTCTTTCTTTTGAAATTAGCCTTTCTTTGCTTCTGGACCTCCACTTGATCATCTAGTCAGTATGGCATCCTTTTATCCTTCCTTCCATAGATACCAGCCCATAGAAGTCATGTAAAAGACAAACGTTTGAACCATCTTCTTGTCAATGAGGTGTGTTAAACCTACAAAGCCACCTCGTGCCACCTTCACACATAGTCCTTAAAGTTTTCCTCTTCTATTTTCTCCATCCTTCTTAGATCATCTAATTTGAGAGCAACATTAGTGTTGAAGCAATAGTGCCTCACGAATGCTTCTACTATACTTCTCCATCCTTTGATTTGATTTCTGGCTAATTGGAGGAACCATTGGGGAGACCAGATTCGGACAAAGTACTTCTATTGACTATTGTGACTCATGAAATTGAATTAGTTTTATTTGTTGTTATTCTTTAGGAGCTAAATCAATTTTATTTATTACTATTCTTTAGGAGCTGAATAAGTTTTATTTGTTGCTATTATTTAAGAGCTAGATCAATTTTATTTGTTGCTATTCTTTAGGATTATAACCATTTCCTTATGCTGATTTTTAGGTAGATTTTTTTGCAATTTAGTTGTCAATATGCTATATAAATAGATAGTTTGTTGTTCAATAAAAATTAGCCTTCTGCAGTCTCTAAATCAGCTTCTCTCATTATCCTTAGTCTTTGATTTTTTAAAATATCCAACAGATTGGTATCAGAGCCATAATCTTGAGGGACCTATGAGATTGAGAGAGCTCAAACAAAACAACCTATTCAGAATGAATTCAGAATATTCATTCATTGCAATTGCACCTCTAGTGTTTGATGGAACAAATTATCAGATGTGGGTTGTCAGATTGAAAGCCTATCTTGATGCTAATGATATATGGGAAGCTGCTGAACAAGTATATGAAGTTTCAGCCCTACCAAATAATCCAACTCTTGCACAAATCAAAAATCAAAAGGAGATGAAGCAAAGAAAATAAAAAGCAAGAGCAAACTTGTTTGCAGCAGTCTCATCCACCATTTTTACCAGAATAATGACACTAAAAACAGCCAAGGAAATTTGGAATTTTTTGAAGCAAGAATACAAACGAAATGAAAGGGTCAAAAGGATGCAAGTGCTGAATTTGATATGAGAATTTGAGATGCAAAAGATGAAAGAATCAGAAACAGACAAGGAATATTCTCACAGACTTCTTGGCATTGTCAACAAGGTAAGACTCCTTGGTACTTATTTTTCTGATTTTAGAATTGTTCAAAAGGTCCTAATCACAATTTCTGAAAAGTTTGAATGTTGACCCTATAGGTCATACCCTGTTTTGATTATGACAAATACTCAAGTATTTAATGTCTATCAAGTTTGTGTGCAGGTTCATATTAGCTTGATCATTTGATGGCACGTAAAGAGTTGAAGACTGAAGACCCAGAAGATTTATTTTGTGTTGTAATTTTTATTTGGGTTAGTAATCTTAATTAAGAAAAGGTCTATAATAATCTGCATATCATGCATATAAGACTATGAGCTCAAGACCTTAGAAAGACCTTAGGGATTCGGTCGACCGACACCAGATTTGTGGGACTAACTCAAAGACCTTAGAAGGCCCTTAGGTCCTAGCACTAACATATAAGATGTCCCCAAAATCACTTAACATATTAGGGGAATTAATGGAAGTAAAAATGAACATAAACGCTAAATCTATGAGAGCTCGGACGACTGAACCGGTGGTGTTCAAAGCACCTCGGGCGACCAAACCATGGATAGGTCAACATGTTGACCTGTGTTCGGCAAACCAAACCATATTATACACATCTTCCTTGGTCGACCGAACCTATGTCAAGTTACTTTTCACCAACCCGGGCACCCAAACCTTAGCATTCAAAATAGCCTCGGGCTACCGAACTTGTGAGTTTGGTCAACCGAATGTTGGACTGGGCACCTAACCACGAACCTTTTGAGGAATCGCCTCATTCATCTAACCAAGCCCATTTTCGGGCACCCAAACCTCGAAAGTCACTTTTTTGCACTGTGTCTGTTCAGGCACCCAAAAACTCTAGGGATGTTTTTTTTACCAAGGTTATAGCGGTTAAATAAGGTTATTTTCTTTAAACAAGTTTAAAACTTTTTTAATAATGCCCATCGAGTCCCCAACGGTCATAATTTTTCCTATGTCTATATATACAAGCTCATTTGCAAAATTAAGGGTGGATTAGCAAAATCATTAAGCCAAAATTCTCTCAAATTTTCCAAAACCTATTTGGCTCATACTACTCCCATTCACTCTCATACACTTATTCCTTGATTATCCAAGTGTTGTGAGAGTTTCTAGATTGCTTGTCCTCCATTCTAAAAAGCCCACAACTCTCATTTGAAGTTTGTACTGTTTGATTTTTATCTTAAGAGTTAGGATATCTGTAACGGCCCGAACCCTTAAACTCGGATCTGGTGGGTTATACCTGATAAAATCCCTGATAATCCATAATATATGCAGCGGAAAACATAACCATAATCTCCATATAACATAATACCAGAGTCTACTAATTCTAACTACCAACCATAATAAATTAATCATCCACCTGTATTCAAATATATACATGTCTCCAAAACATTATCCACAAATACCAGTATGTTTCATAACTATCCTTTCATATCTAACTTAAAACATAAAGACATAAAACATGAAATATACATATCAAAATTAACATAAAAATATACCATTTTTCTTATATCTTCCAAAAATGTTATAAAATCTCGAGCTCTCAAAGCTCGATCCTGAGAAATCCCTAAAAAAATGAATTCATAGTTGGGTGAGACACATCTTAGTAAGGGAAGAAACAATATATTAAACTTAAGGTGTGGTCATCATGAGATTATACATATCATTTTATAATATTAGCAAATCATTATCATAATTTCTTGAAACCATTTTCTAATCCTAATAAAAAACATACAAATGTTTAACCCACGAGATTACCCAAGGATAGGGGTGATTACCCGCCCATACAAGTAGCACCCCTCTGCTCTGCTACTTAGGTAACCCTAAGGTCACAATTAAAACATACCAGAGCATTCACCTTACTTAGTAAGTCCTCAAGTGTTAAATTGATCTCGTACTCACGCATTCAACAATAGTTTACCGGCAAAGGCCCTAAGGATAGGGAATTCTACCCGCCCATCCCTCTGCCCTAGCTCGTTATGCAGCTACTGCCACATCTGAAGCTACTATTGCACTCGCCTTACTCAGCAAGCCCTCAGGCGAAAGGTACGCCTTGCCCAATCGTAACATGTTCTATGTACATACATACTTCTAATATCATAATACATCATTCTTTCTATCATTATTTAATCATACACATCTGTTTATATTCATGGCTTAACATTGCATTGCATTTCACTTTAAGTGACTCTTTCCCATTTTATATTGTTCACATTGCACATTTCATTTCCATTTCATTCATTTCCCTTTTCATTTCATTTCATTTCATACCCAACATCTTTCAGCTGTTTTACCCAGCATATTTCAGCTGTTATACATTTACTCAGCCACTTTCAGCTTTCAGCTGTTTTACATTTACCCAGCCACTTTCAGTTGTGACACATTTACCCAGCCACTTTTAGCTGTGACACATTTTCCCAGCCACTTTTAGCTGTTTTACCCAGCATCTTTCAGCTGTTTAACCAGCATTTTTCAGCTGTTTACATGGTTGCATTAACACACACAGGCAACATTGTTCATATCATATTTTATTTTCATGGTTTTACTTAGTTTGCATCTCATACATTTAATATATATTTGTACAGATTCTCATGCCACACAATTTAATAGTAAAATTCATACATTGCCTGTAAAATAAGCCAATCAATATTTAATGTTTATATACTAAAAATACCTTTCATGTCTTACATAAATATTCTAAAAATATTTTTCCACTTTCATCAATTCATTTTCACACATACATATCTAATAAACAGCCCTAAACTCAAAAAAAAAAATATAATTTAAACAGTTGGCATTTTACCCATAGTGAAACATATACACGTACATATAACACAGTTTATTTTTCAATTAAATTCATAAAAATTCTGATTTAATATATATTTTTCCCCTTACCTGGTTTCTTAAACTGCGCCAACAGGGACTCCGAAAAATACCTGCGGCGCTCACCCGGACCCTGAAATTAAATTCCTAGTTCCAATAAATTATTCATGAATAAAATATTAATTTAATACTTCCTAGGGCCATAATTCCTAAATAAATAATAATATCCTTAAATTTAGCCAAATTGTCAAAATTTTCAAATCCCACTCTCGCTTTGAAGTAGGGTCTAGAAAACCCCAATTGGAAAATTACCTACATCAAAATGACGATAACGATGACTAGGACCCCGTGGTGGTGTCCGTTCGTGGATTTAACCACATATTAACGGCGAAATTGAGAAAATGGAAAAAAAAATTACCTTTCCTCAGGAGCAGTGCCTAAGCCGTTCTCATGAAAAATCTGCTCAGAAATCCAACGGTACCTTCCGTTTCCCGATCCGTCGCAAACTCGCTGAGTAATTGAGAGAAGGAGAGAGACGAAGACGAACACGCAGGAAATTTTTCAAAGGGGGGGGGGGCGTGCTGCCGGCTTCTGTTCTTGTTCTTCTTTCTTATTCTTTACTTTTTAACTTTACATATATATATATATATATATATATATATATATATATCTTATTTCATTTAGTTTTAAGTTTTTTTTTTCCAATGTAATAACGTTTAATTTAATTACTAATTATTTAATTATTTAGTTTAAGTTTAATTATTTAATTATTTCATTTAGTTTTAAGTTTTTTTTTTTTTTCATTTTTTTTCTTTTTCCCGCACTATTCCTTTTATTTATTTATCTTTTATTTTATTTGTTATTTTAATCCTTTTAAATTTCCGGGTCTTTACAATAGAGTTGTTCCCACATATTTTAATAAATAAATCTTATGTGGGAAAACTCAGTAACTTGAGGGTCTTTGCATCTATGTTGTAAGATTCCTTAAACTTATATTTTGTGTGCAAAAAAAATATTTTACAAGCTCATTCTCAAACAACTCTTGTGCTTGCTACATTGAAGAAAATGTTTTTGAGTTTGTTTGAATATTATCGTTAGTATCTTTGAAACACTGATCTGACATTGAGATTTGGTGTACTTGGTTTTCAAAGAATAGCCTGTTTAAACACTTTAGTGCTTGCTTGAGAATAATCATTAGACTGAATGTTGATTGCATAAGTAGAGTACCGAGCTTGTGACGCCCCGATTTTTGTACAATTTTTTTTAATAATAAATAAATAATCCCGTCATAAATCCACAATATCCACAAATCGGTCACGTCAACAATCCTACTACCATTAATACAACCTGACCTGCATTGGGTACCGGGTAAAAAGTATTTTATTATATTTAACCTAACAGCGGAAGACAATATACACATATCAGTCAGAATACAATACTCAGAGCATCAACAAACATACCAATATTCACACTACCTTCCCATACTAAAAATTACTATTCAACTCTAGGGGAATTACATCTCCCCTAGTCCAAAAACTCACCCTGTGTATCAGGATCTCAGCTCCCTACTATCACGGAGCTCTATCACCCGGCCGGTCTCTGTTCACTGAAAAATTTGGATAAATTGGGTGAGACACATCTCAATAAGAAGGAATAAATTATTTACAGTGTGTGGTCAAATGAGTACAATTATAATACACTTTACTTTTCAAATCACCATTTCATTTGAGAAAATACACTGATATTCACATTCTCATAATCATATAGATATACAACACAAACTTTTATAAGTTTTAAAATCATTTATCAAATTCAATGATCTCCAACACATATTTACCCATGAAATTCCTGAGAATAGGGAAGATTACCCGCCCATACAAGTAGCTTCCCTCTGCCCTAACATGTTATGTAGCCGGGTATGGCCACATCTGATACCCATCAAGGTACTCACCTTACTCAGTAAGCCCTCAGGCGGAGAGTTTCACTTCGCCTTAATTATTTATATTATTAACTCACACTGTTCCATTTCTCAATTTTATCATTCTTTATTTCTCAATTTCCATTCTTTCTTTCATTTCTCATTTTAGCCAATTTAATCATTCTTTCACTTTTCATTTCCACTTTACTTTTCGGCTCATGAGTATCCTCGATATCAAATACCAACATCGCGTCTATAACTCATGGCCACCCTGAGGATCTTTCTATACACGCCATGCCTCCCCCCACGGTCAAGGTTGTGCGGACCAAAGGCTGGATTTAACCGTGGTTGGCCGACCCGGTTAGATCAAATATCATATCACATATCACGTTTGTAGTATGACTGGCTGGCCTAATACCCTGATCCGAACTCAAGGGGCCCAACAACCCTACACAATGGCACAGTCGACTGTCACGCCACACGCTCCAAGAGTCCGTGTGGTTGCACTAACACCACTCGCAACGGTACCGTGCTCAATATCATAACCATCCAACAGGGTTTACCACCACATACCCACAATCATTATGCGGTATTGGCATTTCATCAATTATATTCCAGTATATCACAATTCAGTTCAATATAAATATTCTCATCATTTTTTGTGCACATTTCATCATCTCGTAATATCATATATCATATTTCATGTATTTTCACATTTTCCCAAAATACTCATATCAACAATTTGTATAAACTCATTTCTCATGCAAATAATTTTCATTCACAAATAAATACCACTTTTCATTATTTTCCAATATCAGTATTTCACAAAATCTCATTTTCCAGGCAAAACATTCTACTCATATAATAATACCATATTACATTATTTTTCACTAATTAGATCAGTAATTCCCATTTCAATATTTTCTCAGAAATTACACTTTATTATATTTTACACTCCAAAATATCACAATTTACAATTACTTAAATGCCACACAATTTATCTGATATTTATATCATAATAATTTTCAGACAAAATATCATATGCTCATTTTCACATATTCATTCAAATAATAATTCTAAAAACACTGCTATAATTTATTCTCTTTACCTGGCTTACTGAGAGTCTCGCTAGAATCCAAAATTTCATGCCCTTGGCGCCCGAAATTTAACTCCTGCAATTTGCATTTTCCCCAAATTATTTAATCTATTTCTCCAAAATAATACCCATCTAGCCTTCCTTAGGCCCCATATACCTTAAATTAATACTTAAACTATTATTTAAAACGCCCACTAAATTTTCTATATTTTACCTGTGGGTCCCAAAATTACACCCGCGGCGCTCACCCGGGCCCTAAATTCCAGAAATCCTACTTCAACCCAAAATGCTCAATATTTTAGCATTTCTAAATTAATACTAATTAATTAAAAATAAGCCCCTTAATAACCCTCGTACCCCAAATTTGGGGTTTTGACCCGACACCCCCACGAGAATTTCGTCCCACTAGACTTGTAGAGAATCATCCCTAGATTCTCGTGGTGGTGTATGTTCGTCAATTGGGCTTATATTTTGCAAGAAATTAAAGAAAAATGGGAAAATGGCTTACCCCAGGGAATATGCCTACGCCACTGCTACCACCGATCCGCTCCAATAGAAATGACGGTAGTGGCAAATGGAGTCCAGTGGTATCTTCAGATTTTCGATCGGGTGAAAATCCGCCACGAAATCGAGGAGAGAGGGAGAGAGAACGTGAGGAGAGAGAGAGAGTTTAGAGAGTTGCAGAGAAGAAAAGAAAAAAGAAGAAGAAGAAGAAGAAGAATAATAATAATATATATATATATATATATATTATATAAGTTTGAATCTCTTGAAACTTCAACAAGCTTCAGGAGGATGATAATAATAATAATAATAATAATAATAATAATAATAATAATAATAATAATAATATTTAATTAATTAATTAATTAATATATTTTTTTATTTTTTTTATTTTAATTTTAATTTTAATTTTTTTTTTATTTTTTTTATTTATTTTTTATTTTTTGGAATCATTCTATTAATCTTTTATATCTCTTTTTGGGGTTTTTACAGAGCTTATAGTTCTTACATGTTTGGTGTGCATTGATTATTCTGTGCTAAATTGTGGAACATAGTCTGCTTAGTTAAGAAGCATTTATTTGTACACAAAATTTGTATTACATTTGTTGTATTCCAAGCATAGGCCTGAAGAGGGAGACTAGCCCTATTGAATAGTCTCGGATTAGCTTAGACCCGACTAGGAAAGTTAGGTGCACCATCCTAGTAAGGTGTAGGTTGAGGTTAGCTCTGCTAATTGACCTGATTGTAACTAGCGCCACTCTACCCATTAAGTGAGCATTAGTGGAATCCTCGGGCTTGCGAGCTAGAGGCGGGGGTGTAGACACCGTTGGCCGAACCCCGATAACATATCATGCGTTTGTTTATATTTCCACAATTTATATTCTTACATGTGTATGTTATTTTGTGAATGATGCGCATGATTTAAATTCCTACATATTATATGTAACAACCTGCTATTTAACTGGGGTTTATATATATATACTATAACATTTATAATACCCTGATACCAAACTGGATTAAACCCAAACAACACCTTAGGCAACGAGAAGCAGAAATCAAATAACATAACCATATATAATTATATACAATACCAGAGTGCTAAAATGTTTCCCAAAATATACATGTATGACTGTTTCCAAATATACTCTCAACTGGCTAGGGTTATACAAAAATACTCTCAAAATACTCACTCCACTATCAGGGAAATACTGAAGCCCCTTTATCTCCGAGCCTGGTCTGCTCTCCTACCTAGATCACCTGAAAAATGTTAAAGTAATGGGATGAGCCAACGCTCAGTAAGACGACATATGTTATTGCTAATGTGTGGCAGATGAGTTACAATACTATGAAAATCTATTACTATATAATCATGTATCATTGAATCTGTAAATACAATACCAGTACTATAAACCATCACCTTTTTCCTGTTGCTTAACATTTCTGTTCTTTAGGTTTCTACTTAAAATACTTCTAATAAATAAATATATATATATATTTTTTCTATCTCTGTAAATCTGTATAAACATAGTAATAACTAAAAACTTCCCTGTGGATAATTGTGTGTCATGATTTAACCCCTTATGATAGGGTTGTGCGGGCCATAGGCGGGATCTACCCTGACTGGCCAACTAGGAATAAATCACTATACTCCATCAGTCTGATTAGCCCTCCTCAACTCATATCTAATGGGCAGCCTGTCCACTTGTAGGCTCTATGCGATTGACCTTTATACCACGTATTATCTAAATAGGTGGTTGCACTTTATATACTGTATGTAGCTACGGTACCGTGCTCTGTAAATTGTAATGGTCCAACAGGGTCTGATACTATATAATATATCTCTATATACAACTATCTGTTTTACCATGATTCTGTAATAATTGTATAAACCATGACGCTGTAGAAAACTGTATCTATATCAACTGTGTTTCTGTAATTAACTGTAAATTTATATGTCATGGTATTGTAAAACTGTATAATCATGGTATTTTTATAATTTCTGTAAAATATATTCACTATCTGTATATTCTGTAAAACATATCTCTGAAAAATACTATAAAGCATGTTTTTGTACTATATCCATATTCTCAAGCCACACAGTAATTTAAAACATATTAACCATACTTGATAAATTGTATAAATCTCTGCTGTGAATAATACTCTGGTAGAACATTTATAATTTTATACTGAAATCATACTCAAATAACCTACCATAGCATATTTCCCTCACCTGATTCCTGCTAAAATCCCCCTACTATGACGGGTCCTACACCCGCAGGGTTCTCCACTCAACACCCTGAAAACCATATATCCCAGAACAAAACGTCACTATTTCTACGTCTATAGCATTTCCTACAACTACTGGAAAGTCAAATTCCGAATAAAAGACCTTACCCTAGATTTGGGATGAATTCCAACTTCGTCCCACCGACAATCCACTCTGGTAGACTTGCAAAGAACTCCGCTAGGAGCGTTGTGGTAGCCTCAGATCATCGATCTGGTGACTAATAGGGATGAAATCGAAGAAAATTGGAAGGGAAACCGTAGGGGAGGAAGAGAGGGTTTCTCGGCTGAAATTTTCTGCGTAAAATTCGAGTTTAGCACTATTTATACTGCAAGATTCGTCGATGAGCCATGTCACCTCGTCGACGAGTCCTGTAGAAAGTTCGTCAATGAACCTGCATCCTCGTCTATGAATTTCAAACTTCACAAAAATCCTCTCTCGGTATCTTCTCATCGACGAGATGGGACCTCGTCAGCGAAATCTTGAAGAACCCTCATCGACGAAACCCCTGTGTTCGTCAATGAGGCCAGGGAAATTTTCTTGGAATTATAAAAAGTCGGCTGCCTCCTTCTGTTACCGATTTCATTTCCCTCCCTCTTCATTATTTAAATATCATAATTATTTAGGTTGTTACATTATACTTATCTCACATTTGGGATTACATAGACAGACTCTAGGTTGTGTAATACTGCAAATGTCTGGTCAAACCTAGGGAGAAATTTTAAATACCCAATTCACCCCCCTCCCCTTTCTAAGGAATACACCAAAGTTAACATTGAGGCTAAAATTTCATCTTTGGAAAACTCAAAAGATCTGTCAAGCATTACCTTGGCAGAATTGTTGAATGCATTGCAAGCACAAGAACAAACGAGACTTATAAGGCAAGAAGGGTCTTTGGAGAGTGCTTTTCAAGCCAAATCATAGAACAACAATGGTGGCAAAAAAAAAAAACAAAAAACAAAAAACCATAACAAAAACAACAAGCCTTAAGGTTATGCAAGCAACAAAAAAAATAGCCAAAGCAGCAACACTCAAGTCTTTCACCTTGCTCCTACTGCAAAAAAAACCAATCATTCATAGAATAAGTGTCGGTGGAGGCCAGATGTAAGATGTCTCAATTGTGGTTAGTTAGGGCACATGGAAAGGATATGCAAGCCTCAACAGTAAGAAGGAGAAGCCAAGGCTTCTAAGAATCAATTTCAAAAGGAGCAACTGTTTGTGGTATCATGCTTTGCCACCAACTGCTCCACAGAAAGTTGGCTTATAGATAGTGGTTGTACAAACCAAATGACTTATGATCAAGAGCTCTTCAAAGAACTTGACAAGACTGCTATTTCTAAAGTCTGAATTGGAAATGGAGCACACATTGCAGTAAAAGGCAAAGGAACGGTAGCGATTGAAGGCCACACAGGTCTGAAATTAATTTTTGATGTTTTATATGTTCCTAAAATTAATCAAAATCTTTTAAGTGTTACTTGGTTGTTGGATAAAGGCTATAAGGTGCTATTTGAAGACGAAAACTGTGTGATTAAAGATACAAAAGGTAGAGAGGTGTTCAAAGTTCAAATGAAAGGCAAAAGTTTTGCCTTCAATTTGATGAAAGAGGAGCAAGCCACAGTACACAGAGAAGATAGCAATATAGTGCTTTGGCACAAGAGATTGGGGCATTTCCATTATGCCACTCTACTTTTCATGAAGAAGAACAATTTGGAGAAAGGCTTGCCCGAATTAGAGGAGGATTTTCCTAAATTTGCTGCCTAATGGTATGGGAAGCAAACCAGGCATCTTTTTCAACAAAACAAGGCTTGCAGAGCTACACAGAGGCTGCAATTAATACACACAGATATGGGAGGACCAATGAAAAGACCATCATTGAATGGCGGCAAGTATTATATTGCTTTCATTGATGATTACTCTTGAATGTGCTAGATTTGTTTTATGAAACTTAAATCTGAGGTTACTGACATCTTCAGGAAGTTTAAAGCTTGGATTGAAACTCAAAACGGATGTAAAATGTAGGTGATTAGGTCTGATAATGGAATTGAATATACCGCTGAAAAATTTGACAAGTTTTGTTAAGATGCAGGCATCGAACATCAGCTGAATACACCTTACACTCCTCAACAGAATGGTGTTGTGGAGAGGAAAAACCGAACGATTATGGAGATGACAAGGTGCTTGCTTCATAACAAAGGGCTGCCAAAGAAATTTTGGGTCGAGGCTATAAATACAGCAATTTTTTATGCTAAACAGATTGCCAATAAAAGCTTTGCTAAAAAAGACTCCATTTAAAGCATGGTATGGCTATAAACCAAAGTTGTTTAATTTGAAGACATTTGGTTGCCTATGTTTCTCGTACATCCCTCAAGCTAAGAGAGATGAATTGGACGAAAAAGCAAAATCTGGGATTTTTGTAGGCTATAGCTCAATTTCAAAGACCTACAGGATCTATATACCAAAAAGCAACAAAGTAATTGTTAGCAGGGATGTTCAATTCCTTGAGTTAGATAATTGGAGTTAGGAGAATGAAAAAAAGCTTGAGGTTCAGGAGGAGAATGATGATATGGATGATGAACCTGTTAGAGGAACCAGATCACTCTCTAACATTTATCAGAGGTGTAATGTTGTTCTAATGGAGCCTACAGGGTATGAAGAAGCTGCAACTGATCAGAAGTGGATAGTTGCAATGAAGGAGGAGCTAACAATGATTGAAAAGAACCAGACATAGGAGTTGGTAGACAGACCTAAACACAAGAAAGATATAGGAGTCAAGTGGGTTTACAGGACCAAGCTTAATCCTAATGGTTCTGTAAACAAGTACAAGGTAAGACTTGTTATCAAGGGATATGCCCAAATATTTGGGGTAGATTTTTCAGAAAATTTTTCCCTAGTTTCTAGGTTGGATACCATAAGGATGTTGCTGGCTTTTGTTGCTCAAAAAGGTTAGGTTATACACCAAATGGATGTTAAGTCAGCCTTTTTGAATGGATACTCAGAGGAAGAAATTTTTGTGGAGCAACCTGAAGGGTTTGGTTTTCAAGGACATAAGGAGAAGGTATATCAACTGAAAAAATTCCTGTATGGTTTAAAATAGGCACCAAGGTCCTGGTATAGCAGAATTGATGCACACTTAGTGAACTTAGGCTTTGAAAAAAAGTTTGAGTGAATCTACTTTATATATCAAGAAGACTGATGATGAAATACTTATGGTATCTCTGTATGTTGATGATCTACTCGTTACAGGAAGTAGCAAGGAGCTTATTGACAACTTTAAAGAAGAAATGAAAGATGTCTTTGAAAAGATAGACCTTAAGAGGATGACATTCTTCCTTGGTATGTAGGTACATCAAAAGAAAAATGAAATATTTCTATGCCAACATAAATATGCAAAGGAAGTCCTCAAGAAATTCAACATGGAAGAGTGCAAACCAATTGCAACTCCAATGAATCAAAAGGAGAAGTTTTGAAAATAAGATGGAGCTGAAAAGATGGATGAAAGGTTGTATAGGAGCCTAATAGACTACCTAATGTATTTAACTGCAACTAGGTCAGATATCATGCATGTAGTGAGTTTGCTATTAAAGTATATGCACTATGCTAGTGAAATTCATTTTCAAACAGAAAAAAAAAAAAAAAAATTCTTAGATATGTTAAGGGCACAATTGATTATGGAATAAAATTCAGTCAAGTTAAAAACTTCAGTCTCCATGGTTATTCTGATAGTGATTGGGCTGGATGTGATGATGATATAAGAAGCACCTCAGGTTATTGTTTTAGCTTTGGTTCTGGAATTTTTTTTCATGGTGTTCTAAGAAGCAAGAAGTCATAGCTCAATCCACAACAGAAGCATAATATGTATGTTGACTTAACTGGACTTTTCAATCCTGTTTTGATGATAACAAAATGAAGGATGCTTTAACATATGATGTTAAGTGATGTGTTTTAGGTAAAAGAACTCTCAAGGTTGATAAGTTGAAGCTCAATGTTAATCCAGTGAAAGCTCCTCAGAATATTGAAGGCAATGAATGACAAATGAAGAAGCTTAAGGGCAAGCAAACCCAAAGTCAAAAGTGAAACTCAAAAGGTTGAAGGATTTAAGAAGACCATAATTAGAAGAACTGTTGTAAGTACTTCAAAACCAAATCTCATTTAGATATGTGAAGCTCTTATAAAAAAAAAAAAAAAAAGAGAGAAACTAAGAAACACTTTGTTTTAAAGAGCTTAAAACATGTTTTTGAAATTAAAGTAACAAAGGTCTTAAAGGAAGGAAAGTTTTCAAAATAAAAAGAGAGTTTCTGATAAGCCGTGCACCTGACAGATGATTGTCTGTCTATGGACAGACGACTGGCAAGTTAAAGGGTTTAATAAAAGTATTCTGGGTTTAAATTTTAACTATGACAGATGACTGCCATGTCGTGACAGATGACTGCCATGTCGTGGCAGATGATTGCCACGTGGAGCAAATTTTAGATCTCAACGGGAAGCTTCTTTCAAAATTTTGAATTTCAAAATTTAATCAACAATTTAATGTTTTTTCAAAGTTTACTTAATTTGATATGGACAACATCTTTCAAAATTTTGAATTTCAAAATTTAATCAACAATTTAATGTTTTTTTAAAGTTTACCTAATTTGATATGGACAACATCTTTCAAAATTTTGAATTTCAAAATTTAGTCAACAATTTTAATGTTTTTTCAAAGTTTACCTAATTTGATGTGGATGTTGATCTTTCAAAATTTTGAATTTCAAAATTTAAATCAACAATTTAATGTTTTTTCAAAGTTTACCTAATTTGATATGGATAACATCTTTCAAAATTTTGAATTTCAAAATTTAATCAACAATTTAATGTTTTTTTCAAAGTTTACCTAATTTGATGTGAATGTTGATCTTTCAAAATTTTGAAATTCAAAATTTAGTCAACAAATTAATGTTTTTTTAAAGTTTACCTAATTTGATGTAAAAGTTGATCTTTTAAATTGCCTATAAATACCTCTTTAGGTAATGAAAAAATATGACAAAGAAAACACAAGAAAAGAGAGAAATCAGACAAAATTTGAAATTCATCTTGTGCTGAAGTTCTTATTTTCTTACATCTTTTGCTAGAGAGGAATTCTATAATTTTGGTAGATTGAAAATATCAAAGTTCGGTTCCGGGTTGCAATTCCATTTCTCTTTTAAATGAACCATTGGTGACTTCTAAAAACTTTAGAGCTTCATATATTCTATTTTGCTTTGGTTTTTTGAAGTACAATTTACATCTCAATTTGTACAACCTACTCTAAATTTTGAGAGTATTTTTTTGTACGCAGAATTTATATTATATTCTTGTAGATTGTGACAATTCCAGGTTTGCTGGATCGTTGGCTAGGCGAGGGATTATCGCTTAGAGAGGTGCTGCTCTAACCTTTTGAAGGAGTGTGTAAAGGTATTGTTCCACCCGGTAAAGGAACAGGTTTAGTAAATCCTTTGGTAGTTTTGCCAAAGGCGAGGACGTAGGTTGTGTTGAAGCCGAACCTCGTAAAATCCTTGTCTCACTCTCTCTTTCCCTTACTCTTTATTTTCAGCATATTTATATTGCGTGGATGGTTTAAATTTGAAATCATATACACTACATATATTTGGAAATCAAACAAACTTAAAGTTTAATTTTGATTTGGGTTGCGGAAACCAAAAGGGAGTACGTTGGCTAAACCATACTTTGCGGAAACCATACGGGAGTATGTTACTTGGTTAAAACACCCAAAGAAAATTAACTAAGAGTTTACTTGAATTTTGAATTTTGGGAAGAGTGTGGATGTGTGGTTGTAAATCATATAAAAGAAGAAAATTTATTTTAACAAGCATTTCATTCAACTACAGGGGTTGATTCATATTTTTAAGGCATACATAAACAAACAACCATCCTAATTTCTTACTACTGTATATCTTAATTTTGGTTTGGTTGTTTGCTTTTAAATTGTGTTTGATTAGTTTGGATAGTATGGTTGATTGAAAGGTTGATTGGTGATTTAGTTGTTTATGTGCTTGTGTTGTTGATTGTATAAAAGAAACCAAGTTATTTTGTGTTTGACAAATTAAACAAACAAGTAAAAGAATTGGTTAAACAAAAAAAGAAGTTAAATATTCTTAGAAGGAATTGAAAAGAAAGTTTTTAAATTCCCAATTCACCCCCCTCTTGGGAAGCTATCCTAATTTCAATGTAGTTGCTGCTGCTACTGTGAATCAAGCCCTTTGGATCAGGAAACTTATGACAGATTTTCATATGGAACAACGAGAAGGCACACAATTATTTTTGGACAACCAAGCTACAATTTCAATTGCTAATAATCCAGTGTTTGACTCACTCGAAAATGAGCAGCTCGGAAGCTATCCCAAGTATAGGAGTTCTGTCCTGAAATATTAAGCTCAAGGGCTAGATCGTCTCCTCAGGGAATGCGTTTTATTCTCAGATTTTATGTCTTTCCAATCGAAATTAAAAAGGTATTGAACTCAGTTCAGATTCAGAGTTTTCAAGGCTATTCAATTTTACTTCTGATAAATTAAATGGCACGTAATTTAAAAAACCCTAAATCTAATATTCACTAAATTAAAAAGCAAGAATGGAAACCCTAACTTACTTAAGGAAGCACTGAAACATGCATTAATTAAAAATGGCAATTTCAAACAAGGAAATAAAGTATGCAATGGAAACTCAATCAAATACACACACACACACAATAAAAACCGGACCCTTACCGAAACTAAGAACTCAAAATAAAATCACAATTTTACGCAACAGAATACGATAAAAATATAAACTTAAATAAAATGGACCCTAACTAAACCGGAACTCAACAAAAGATTAAACTTTCTTGAAACACAACTAATTAAATTCTTTAAAACAAAGAAAAAAAAAACACTTTATTTATTTATTTATTTATTTTTATTTCATAACGAACCCAAACTTAATCCGATTAAACAAATAACTTAAACAACGAAAACTAAATACTAAAGCAAAACACGCCAACATCATATTAATATTCAGCCAAATACTAATAAAAAAAAAATAAAAGATAGAGAAGCAAAACTGCATAACTTGATAACTTAAAAATTATAATAGCAATCAACTACATAAAAAAATTAAGAGAGAGAGAAACAAAGAGTGGGGAAAACAAAAGATAAAATAAAAGAGAGAAAGAGCAGGGGAGGCTGGCTGTGTCTGGTGCGGAGGATAACTGCTCGGGTGGTTGCTGTTGTGCTGTGGAGAACTGGTGCTGGCAGCAGGTGTACTCGGCTGGAGCTGAGGCAGTTCCTCTCGGGTGTTGTGGTGGCTCGCTGGCCTGGTATGGAGGGAAGGAGCCGGTTGTGATCTTCTGCAGCAGAGAGCTGCTGCCGGTGTCGTGCAGGGGCTGCTGTGTTCTCGGGGCAGAGGCGTGTTGCTGCTGCTGTGATGGAGATACTCCGGTGGGCTGAGGAGGGCTGCTATGGTGGCTGGCCGAGGGTGGAGAGGAATGTTATGGAAGGAGACTAGGGAGACAGGGGAAGGCAAAACTAAGGAAAAACAGGGGAGAAAGAAAGGGAAATAGAGAAGGAGCAAAGCAGAAATTGAAAGAACAAAAAAAACAAAACCAAAGAAGAAGAAGAAGAAGAAGAAGAAGAAGCAGAAGAAGAAGAAGAATAGCAGAGGAAAGGAGAGGAGAGGAGAGGAGAGAAGAGATGGCAGCGCTACGCTGGAGGAGTTTAAAAAGAAAAAAATAAGGAGAAGCCCTACCCGGATAGCATTGACCCGACCCAGCCATGCATGGCCGGGTCACATCAAATATTCATTCAAATATATTTTTTATTTTCTCATTTTATTTGTTCTGTTTTCGTCACAAATCTGACTCTTCTGGAGCCCGTATCTCACAAAACTTAAAACACAAAAGTTGTAGATGATCATTTTCTCTTTCTCCAAAAATTTGAATCGTCTCGATCAGAGCTTGGATCGAAAAGTTATGCACGAAATACGAACAGGCATCGGTTTTGGTTCCCGGGAATTTTTCCTGCGACAAAAAATTACCAAAACTTCATAAATAGTGCAATAACGTTCAAGAATGATGATTTTGTCACTTTATTAGAATATTGGACAATTTTGGACATTTAATTAAAAATATAAACCATAAAGCTCGGGTTAAACGTTCAATTACGTAGTTTCGGAGCGTAATCAGTGTTCCATGACAAAAAAAAAAATCAAAATAAAAGTTTATCTTCTAAGAGAGGTACAAAAGGAAGGAGAAGTGTAGCTGATCTACTGCAAAACAGAAAATCAAAGCGCTGACATCCTAACAAAGGCACTTCCAAAGATTAGATATGAATTCTTGAGGCAGAAGCTTGGTGTATGTAGCTCCAGAGTCAAGGAGGAGTGTTGACTGGTGTGACTCATGAAGCTGAATCAGTTTTATTTGTTGTTATTCTTTAGGAGCTGAATCAGTTTTATTTGTTGCTATTCTTTAGGTGCTGAATTAGTTTTTTTTGTTTCTATTCTTTAGGATTATAACGATTCCCTAATGCTAATTTTTGGGTAGATTTTTCTACAATTCAATTGTCAATATGTTGTATAAATAGATAGTTTGTTGCTCAATAAAAATTAGCCTTTTGCAGTCTCTAAATCAGTTTCTCTCATTATCCTTAGTCTTTGGTTTTTTTTTTTAAATATCCAACAACTTCTCAGCTTCTCATTGGTCTTGTGGGGGCCATTGGCCAATAGTACATCTTTAAATGCAGCTTAGGGCAACCTCGCGTGCTGTATTTCTCAAAGTTAAAAAGTCTTGAACATTGTAGGGATAAACATATCCAATGTCAAACATAACTCATCAATATCCAAAACACCCAAAAAAGCAGTGCCTAAATTGCTATCTTCTCCTCTAGAACTTCAATGCCAGCCATTTTGTCATCTTCCTTTTATAAGGTAGATTGCTTCTTTCTCTATTCGGATGCTTCCTTAACAAGAATGCCAATATATTGGGGAGGGATGTAGGTACATGGCAAAGGTGAATACAGATGGTAAGGCAATGAAGAAGTTGGAAGGATGATGGCCTACTTCAGGTGCTACATCTTGACAAGATAAGGCAGTGTTGGGGTTTTGAGTGGTAATGACCACTAGTTTTTCTACTTTCAGTGCCTTGCCTTGGCTAGATTCTTTACCATCTCTAGCATTAGATCATTATTCTTTTCTATAGTGTCCACACTTCTCCAAAGTATTATTGACTTCTTAGCATTCAAAATGCTCTGCCATGTTTGAATGAGATGTGGTTCTTGAGCGTGTCCTAATTGGGCTACATGGAGGGCACTTATCAATACGCTAGTAATAAGGCACAATCTTGACGAGAGAGTTTTACTAAAAAGAAATTCAAAATATTATTTTATTTTGAAAGAACCTTTACTGTTAACTCTTTTCCAAATGGATTTGGGGTTTTGAAAAATTGAGAGAGTCTTCTGCTAAAAAAAAGTAAAGGAGAACCCCCCCAACTTCTGATGAGCAAGGGCTTCATATTAAGTGGTTGTAAATGTTGTGGGCTTTCCAATCTCTATTATTTAAAAATAAATAAAAATGACGCATGGTCAAAAGTTGGCTGGAGTCCCTTAACTTAAGAAATTGAAAGCAAGAAAACCATATGCATGATAGCAAACCTATAATGGATGCTAAGACTCCTTAAAATCTAGGGTGCTAAAAATGAAAAGAAGGCTTAGGTTTAGTAATGCAGACAAAACATCAAAATGCTACAAGTGATCACACAAAAGTGTGAGAAATGACCCTCACTATTATTGAAAGGATGCATTATTTAAAAGGATAAAGCGTCAAAATTAATAAAGAAAGCCCCCTAAAGGGTCCTAAAGAGGGAAAAGACTACGTGTGGATTCTATTTCTATCCCTAATTGGCAAGGGGTCCTAGACTATCTCTACTGCTTCTAGCTTGGGTGCTAGTAGAATTCCTAATGTTCCTTTATTTTTGGTTAATTGAAAGGATACAACCTAAGAAAAATGGTTTGCTCACTCGTAGAGACTCATGCCCCTCAAGGCTATTAGCCTTATTGGCTACACTATCAAGGTCTTATGTGTTTTGATGATATAAACCTATATATGGTTTCTAGTATTTTTCATCTTTGTAGATCATGTTTAGTGTAGATTCAGTGGAAATTACATGAAGTACTAAGATCAAAGGCAAAGATCGGGCTGAGTTGATCTTCGAATAGGAAGGTCAAATGGACATGTACTCGGAAAGGACTCAAGCACATCCAAGGAAACTTAATGTTGTATTATATGTAATGGGGTGTGTGTTTAAGGTAGTTTATGTTGTAACTCTTGTGTTTTGTTTCTTGCATTCTATGCAAGAGTTAAGAAATTGCATGCATACTAGGACACGTGAGTTTATAGGATTTCACCTAAGTCAACAAACTCACATTCATGGTTTTCAAAGTTAACTCAAAGAGTTTGTCAAAAGAATCCTAAACTTAAATATGTTTTTCAAAGGGACAAGTTTTCATTATCTTGGTTTTATAAACGTTGTCATACTTAGTCCCGGTTGTGTCAAAACGAGCTTTATGTCCTAAGCACTCAAGAAAGTCAAGTATATTTTCATAAAGGAAATATTATGCATATAAGATATCAAAATGAATTTTCAAATGTGTTTTTATTACACAAGATATCTTATACTCAAGGGGAAACTCATTTGGACAAGTACTAAACTCTATTAGACTTAATATATTTCATATACTTTTGTCCAAGAATGTTTTAATTGTTTAAAAGGCTTTTTGGTTGGGTTTAAAACCTAAGTTATGCACCTATAAAATTTCCTAAATACCCTTTGGTTTTTGGGGCATAACTTTTTCTAGAAAATTCGAAAAAGAACGATCTTGGTGTCCCTGGAAAGCTAAGAAAAAATCCCACAATTTTCATGTTGATGACTTTTTCTGATTCAGGGTACTCATTGATGATAACATGGGATTCGTCGATAAGTTGTTAATCAACACTAGTCGTCGAGTGCAGGGCACTAGTCAACGAGCCCAACGGGCAGAATGATGCTAACGGGCAAAAACGGCTAGTTTTATTTGAGAATTGCTCTAAACGGTCCAATAACGGCTATTTAGGTATTTTGGCTATAAATACAAGCTAATAGGCTTGTTTAGATATGGTTTTGGTGATTTATACAAGTCCATAGTGAAAAATATCATTTTATTTAAAACCCAACACTTTGCTTTTTTGTTATTCATTCCAAGTGCTCAATCTCTCTTGCTCACTTATCTTATTTGAATCATTCCTTGAGAGAGTAGTGTGAGGTTTGATTGTATTTGATATGAGCTCATTGTGAGGAGCATTGCTTTTTATTATCCATCATCTTGTAAAAGGTTCTTTGTGAACCGTTGTTGGTGAAGGTTCTTTGTGAATTGAAGTGAAGGCTTTTGGTGAGCATGGTAGGGATTTGTTCCCAAGTGTAAGAATTTGTTCCCAAGTTGTAAGGCTTCTCCTCCAGTGAAGGTGTATCCTTAGTGGATTGCAAAATAATTGGCTTTGTGCTAAGGCGTGAACGTAGGCTTGGTACTGAACCACGTTAAATACTGGTGTTAAGCTTTTCTCTCCCTATACTCTTTATTTTTGTCTTGTGCGTGATTTATATTTTGTATTGTGATATATGTGCTTGCCATATTGCCAAGACTATTGTTTTGTAGAGAGAAATTTTTAATACGTGAAAAGAGCCATTCACCCCTCCCCTCTGACTCTACATTGTATATCCGTTGTAGGACACACGTATATACTCCATGGGCTACAACAACTAACAAGTGGTATTAGTGATAGATGCTTGCATTTAACAGTGTAAAATACAAAGCGTAAAGGTCAAATGGAGTATTTGGTGAGTACCGCCTCCCAAGGACAATTCATGACAAGACCGTCATTGTTCAATGGTTCAAACTACCCAGCTTGGAAAAACCGAATCACTACCTTCATCAAAGCACATGATTTTATGATGTGGTGGGTCATCTCAGAGGGAGATCATGAATTCAAAAATGCCAAAGGTGAACCAAAACAACCTAAGGAGTTGTCGAAAACCGAACTAAGGTTAGTTAAGCTTAACTTTCAAACCAAAAACTTTCTTTCCAAAAACTTTCTTTATTGTGCTTTAAGTGATGATGAATACAATCGTGTTTGTAGTTGTGATATCGGTAAAGAAATATGGGAAAAACTTGAAGTCACATATGAAGATACTTCACAAGTTAAGAAGTCCAAAATTTATATGTTAGTCAATGAGTATGAAATGTTTAAAATGGATGAGGGAGAATCCATCACATCCATGTTCACTCCGTTCACACACATCACAAAATAACTAAAAACACGCGATAGAACTTACTTATTCTTTAGAGGATAATGTTCAAAAAGTTCTCTGATCTTTACTCGAGTCTTAGCATGCAAAATCCACCGCCATTAAGGAGGCAAAGGATTTAACCAAAGTCACACTTGATGAGCTTATTGGGTCACTTATGACTTATAAAATTAAGAAAAATATGAATTTGGATCCCAAAAAGCCTAGGAAGGAGAAATGCATTGCTTTTATATCATCTAGTCCAAATTGCAAAATAAGTTCTTGAAAATGATAAAGATAGTAAGGATGATATGAAATCACTCGTAAGAGACTTGAGGAAATCCCTTGTAGATAATCAACACTTTAGGAATAAGGAAATAAGCAAAAATGAGAATGAACCACATCAATGTGTCATGGGCAATGAACATGAAGAAGAAGGAACAAGTTTGGAAGATGATGATGATACTCCTTCTTGCGATGAAACAGCAAAAACTTGTGCTAAATTGTATGATGAATTAGTCTTAGCAAAAAGAAGAAACAAAAATGTTGAGAAGGAGGTGGCTATGGTTAAACTAAGGGAGTCCTCATCGAAAGAAAAAAATGAAACTTTAGAAGTCAAAATCGAAGGCTTGGAAGATAAATTGTCAAAATGGAAAGGAAAAGAATCTTGCCTTTGTTCCACCTTAAAAGAGGAAATCATTTCTCTTAAAAAGGAAAAAGAGGAGTTTTTAGAAAAGGCTCAAAAAGACCATGGATCTTATCAAGATGAGGTGAAAATTTTGAAAAATCAAATTGAAAATGTTTTGAAGGAAAATGTTATCTTGAAAAAGAAAAATGAAAATCATGGTATAGCCACAAGAGGGAAAGAAAACTCCAAAAAATCTTTGGGAACTAAGGAAAATGATTCATACAAAAAGAACTTTAAAATGGGAACTAAGAAAAATGATTCTCACATCATTATGCCTCAACAAGCAAAAATAATGCAATTAAGTTAAGACCTTCACATGAAAACAAGATTTGTCTATATTGTGAAAGAAATGGCCATATTAGATATTTTTGCCCATTTAGAGGAGCTAGAGACAAAGAAATAAAAATGGAATGGGTTGTAAAGAAAACCAATCCCTTAGGACCCAAAGAGGAATGGGTACCAAAAGGAAAAACATGAGCTCTTTGAATTGTATCCTTAGGACCTAGGATTAGGAATTAGGTTTAGGTAGATTTAAACCACACCTAGGTGAAATGAATAAGTGTTGACCAAGTAAATCGTCATTTGTGATAACTTAAAAACACTTATTTTATGGATTGAGCTCAAAATGTGAAAATTCCATATTTTGCATTTTAATTTGTAATAAATTTTTTTTTTTTTTTTTTTTTTTGCTGGAAATCTCCTGAGAATCATGCCAATATTAATGAGTTTATTTGATTAAAACCAATACAATGCTTTAATTTTTTTTATCTTGAAAAATGATTAACCTCCTTTTGAAATATTGGCTATTACTTTATGGGATGAAATAGCATGTGCTCTGGAAACCTTGTTTTCTCTTATGAATTTCTAAGGTTTTGATTTTTTTTAAAAAACATGCTATGATATGTTTTGATGATATATGCTCTTACTTGGATATATAGTAGATTTCTTAAAGGCATTGCAAAACATATCTCATACATTGACTTGAGCTTTAATGAAAACAAATCAAAACAACTTTTGGAAAATTTGCATTGAATGATTGATCTACATCATATGGTATAATTCATAGAAATCATCATTCAAGTTTTTGCAAGAAAGCCATTCTTGGTTTTTCAAGTATTATGGTTTAGCAAAATTTTTTTTTGGCATATGTGTTGGCCTAAAAAGGATTATGAATCTTATTTTGATGATAACAAATCAAGGAAACTTAACATGTTTGGTTAAGTGATGATATTTCATGTAATTCATGTATCAAGATCGAGTGACTCAAGTGATCAACATCAAAGTGCTTGACAAAGTCTGTGAAAAACTCGAACTTAATGTGACAAGATTTCATGAAGCTAAAGACAAAGCTAAAAGTCAAGCTCAATATGAAGAACGTAAGCTATAATGAAGACTTAGTGATTAGAAGAGTCATAGTATTTAAGAAGTCTCAATTAAGTACTTCAAACATTTCAATATGAATGAATGAAACTCTTATTAATCTTTTATTGACTTAGAGACCAACTTTTGAAAACCCCAAAAAATGTTCTTTAATTAAGTTACATTGAAGTTTTTCAAAAATTGAAGAATCAAAGTCTTGAAAAACAGAAAATTGCGAAATATTGCATGATCAGGCGACTGACCTATTTTAGTCAAGCTTAACTAACCTTTTTATGCTGAAATAAATTGGGAAACAGAATAGGCCCGGTCGACTGACCCTATGAGTCTAGGCAATTGACCACATTCTAATTTTGAAATTTCGCTGATCTTTAAAAGATCAGGCGACTGACCCCGATAAACGAATCAACTTACCTTGGTAAAATTCAAATTAAACAGTGAAAAAAAGTTTCCAAATTAGATTGCTTGACCCCCAAACTTTATAAAAACTTGGGAAACACTCCAAGTCACTTGGGGAATACAAAATTTAAACTTTTTCCATCTATAAAGATGTTTTATATCAAAGGATTAAAGACACCAATACATACATTCAACATGCAAGCATAATACTTTCTACTCTTCCAAGGCCATCTTGCTAAAACACTTTTGCTGAAGTTTTCTACTGAAAATCTGCTGATTAAAGCCTATGGTTCTTTGCTTTTCTACTGAGTTTCTCAATCTAAGAAAGAACCCCAGTGATAAATTCTTGAGCTTCATCTTTTTATATTGAATTTGATTGAAGTATATTTGTTTTAAATTGTACTAATCTGCTCTTGCTGAGAGAGTTTCTTTATAAACAAGAATTGTTCTTGTTTCTATTGTTGTTTCTTACGATTCAGGATTGTTGAATCGTTGCACTACCAAGCATGGGGTATCTCTTGGAGAGAAGGGCTCCATCCTACTTGAAGGAGTGTGTAAACGGTTTGCTCCGCCTGATTAAGGGAGCGGTATAGTAAAATCCTTGGGTGATTTACCTAAGGTGAGGACGTAGGCAGGTATAGCCAAACCTCGTAAAAACTTGGTGCCTTTCTCTTCCCTAAAACTCTCTTTAATTTTCTGCATATATAAATTGCATGGATGTTTACTTAATTGCTAAAAATTAAATAATCATTTGGAATTGCAGAAACCTTAATTAAAGAAAGTGCGTTGATTACGAAAATCTTCATTAAAGGAAGTACGTTGATAAATATCAAAAGTTTATTAATATACATAAACTCAAGTAATTTGTTTGATATCAAAATCTGTGTTTCTAGAAGCTTGCTGAAATTTTTATTTTGTTTCATATTGGGAAATTAAGCTTACCTTACTGATTGAGTGTTGGTCATTGCAAATCAATTATACTTGTGTGATTGTAATTAATTTAATCTGAAAAGGGCTATACTATATTAAAATTTCTAAAAAAATTTTAAAAACCTAATTCACCCCATAACTCACTCTAAAAATGAGTAGTTCGGAAGTTATCCCAAGTATAGGAGTTCAGTCGTGTAATAATTAGCCCAAAAGCTAGATCATCTCCTTAGGGAATGCAGTTTAGTTCCAAATTTTATGTAAATCCAAAAGAAAAGAAGAAAAGAAGATTTCACTGAACACAGTTCAGATTTAGTTCCTGGGATTTTTGAGATTTTTTCAAGAGAACTACGTAAACCCTAAAGAATTAACATGCAGGAAAATAACCAATCAACTCACTATTAAACAAGGATAAACCAAATCAAACTCAACCTTAACATAAAACTAAATATCCAACTCAACACAAGAACGACGAAATAAATAAACCCTGCAATATCTTAACTAAATGAAAATAAGTTGAACTCGATATTAAATAAAGCTTAACTAAATAAATAAATTAAATTTAATGACAAGATCAAACAAGATTAAACTCTAACAAGATTACTGAATAAAAGCACTAACTTTATTAATAAAATTCCCAAAGAAATTGTTTGAAACTAAAAATAGTATTTAAATAAAAGAAAGACAAATTAAATTGAACTATCCCAAAGAGAAAATTTAAAGAGAAAATTTAAGCCTTAAAATACTTCAAGAATAAATACTAAAAAAAAATAATATGTAAGATATGAGAGAGAGAAGACTGGAGAAGAGAGAAAGAGATGGCAGAAAGAAGGGGATAGAGAGAAGAGCGGAGAGAGACAAGAGAAGAGATGAGAAAAAAAGAGAGAGGGAGAAAGAGAGAGAGAGGGAGAGAGAGAGAGAGAGAGAGAGAGAGAGAGAAGAGAAAAAAAAAGGAAAGAGAGAATGTAACGACCTAGAAAATTTTAACTATTTAAAATAATAAGAAAGATAATAAAAGGAAAAGGGGAAATAGAAGAAAGGAAAAAGATTTTTTAAAAGGGTAACAAGCAGGCACTCGTCGACGAATTGGATTTTCTTGTCGAAGAGAACTCTTCTGAGCCTCGTCGCCAAGTATGCATGTCTCGTCGACGAGAGTTTACCGAGAAATTTTTTCATGTATCTGAATTAAGTCGACGAGCTCCCGGTTTCATCCACGAACGGTGTTCTTGGGCTTGTCGACGAGTCTTGATGTCTCGTCGACGAGGCCACATGGCAAGTTGCTTATAAATAGGAAAAAATCAGAATTTTAGTGGAGGATTTCATTTTTCATTTAGTTTCTCTCTCTAAAAACGGACCCTCTGCCTTCTCTTTTCGAATTTGGCCCGGTTTTAACCTTATTCGATGATCGAAACCTACCATGAGACTCCTGGGAAGATTCTTTGCAACATAAGCAAAGCAGAATTTCGATTTGAGAAGTTTGAGAAACATCCCAAAATCAAGGTAAGTGAGTTATTTTGGAGTTTTTTGTGTTCAATATAGTTATTTGGATCCTAGGGAAACATTAAATGAGTATTTTTCTAAGATTTGAGTAAGTTGGGATTTTTGGAATACAGGGTCTCGTGTTTGTTCAATTTTAGGCTGAATCCCGAAGAGTAGGTAAGGGGAAATAGTTTATAACAACATTTTTATTAATTTTAAATCGGCTAATTTTGGGTATAAATTCTATATATTTAGGTATAATTTTATAAATAGTGCAAGTATTGAAAATACTATTTTTGATTATATATTATATTGGGTAAAACCGTGTGGCATGAAAACAACTTTGAAAATTAAATGGTTGCGAGTACTATGGAATGATGATTTATTGTGATTGTGAATACTATTTGGGCTGCGAACTCTATTTGGTTGAAAATACTGGCTTATTGTGTATACTGTGGTAGATGTGTGGATGTGCTTGAGTGGTTGAATTTGCTATTGTTTATGTTGTGGTTCATGTAAATTGCCATATAGCATTGGTAGTGGTATGAGGAGCTCATTATATCATACCTGATATAACTATCATATAACGTTGGTAGTCCTGTGTGGACCATGTATCATGTGTGGTTGATAGTCATGTGTGGGCCAGTGTTATGTGGACATGTATGTTGTATGTATGATAGTCCTGTGTGGACCAGTCCTATATGGACATGTATTTTATATAGACTAGAGTCCTGTGTGGATGTTGTATTCTGTGTGGATATGGACCTTATGTGGGTAAGAATGTGGAATGTGTAAATCCTATGTGGATTGATGGTGATATGTATATACATGTGGAACTTTGTGAAATGGTTATTATTGGTTGTGTGTGACTTTAATTAATTAAGTATTTAGGGTAAAATAGAATACTCCACCCGAGGGCTTGTGGAGGAAGGTGAGTACTCTAATAATTATTTGTGGATACCAAAGTAGAGGGAAGCCACTTGTATGGGTGGGTGACCTTCCCTATTCTCGAAGACTTTACCTGGATACATAACCTGAGGGCTTACTGAGAAAGGTGAGTGCATTGGTGTTAGCACTAGAATAGAGGGAATCTACTTGTATGGGCGGGCAGACTTCCCTATTCTTGGAAATTATCAGTAAAAATAATTATCTATGTATATATGTGATTGGGTGATAGAGAAGACGACCATGTTTTGATTAAGGATGCATTTTCTCAGCTGTTATTGGTAGTGGATTTCAATTGTATGTATATTTTGTAATTATATATCAAACACTTCAGTCATACACTGTTATAACTTATTTCTTCCTTACTGAGAGGTGTCTCACCCCGTCGATTTATCAATCCTTTCAGGTCTTCCAGGTGATCAAGCTTAGATAGCTCCAGAGTGAGGTTAGTTTTTTGTGAGTGGATACCCAAACAGATATGTGTTTAGTTATATATATTGACCTGGTTATGAAATATGAAGAATGAGATTGTCTTTTATGTGTCTGCATATGTAAATATAGAACTCTGGTATTTTGTTTGAGATTATTTAATTAATTCCACTGCGTGAATGGTATCAGATATGCGTGTTTGGTCTTATAACACTTCCGGCCCCACGTGACAGGTCTAGGGCATTATAGAGAAGAAGAAGGAGAGAATCTAGTCATAGCAGCAGCAGCAGTAGCAGCCGCAGCAGCAACACAGCAGCAGCACGGGTCCCCCCTGCACACCCCCTGCTGTCTCCTCCCAAGCCAAAACAAAAACTACTTTAAACCCTACCTAAAGCCTACTTGTTGCCACCTCCAAGAAAAAAAAGAACCCCCTCCAATAAGAACCTAGCTACCCCTTATTCAATTTCCCCCCAATGCATACAAGGACCCAGCACACGGCTACTTGTTTTAAGCCCAGCTAGCCCACGGTTCCAAGCCCTTCAAATCGGCCTCCAAATTCCCACCCACACACCCAGCGCATATCATTGCATTGCCAGGTGACATCAGGCCCAAAGGCCTCTCTTCCACTTTTTTTTTTTTCTTTCATTTTCTTGTTTCTTTTTGTTGCTTGCCAACCCGACCTTTTCTTCTTTTCATTCTTTATTCAGCTGCTTCCCAGCTTTTTTTGTATGTGTGTATTCGGCCAAGCCCTTCACATGCATCGCTTGGTCCCTTCATGCATACATGCCCTTCATGCTCACGTCCACGCAAGCATGGTAGGTCTTCATTCGGTGCACACGGCTCCAAACAAATGTGTGCATACAATCACGTGCATGGCTCACGTACACTTTAATTTCAGCTTTAATGTCTAAAAATTATCCTATAATAGTAAAATACAAAAAGTTCGTAAATTATTGAATAAAAATTAATTATTATAAATTGAGCGCAATGTTAAAATATTGAACATAATTAGGCATTTGATAAAAAATATAATCTTTAATGCATGATTTTAAACACCTAATTATACAATTTAGACATGTAATCACACCCTCCAACTAACGTTTTGTTAGTTTCTAGCAAATAATGTGAATGCAATCCAAGGTGATACCCACGAATACTAATTCCAACAAACATTAAATGAATGCACATGCGACACAACCATACCATTTCACATATGGTAATATCACTAGACTACACACAAACTCATTCATACACAATTCATGTAACTCCGAAGCAAGTCACTCATTTAAGTTTCATCACTATATAGCCATTAAGAACAGTATACTAACATAGATTCAATCAGCAATTACAATTTAGAGTTAATGTAGTCATATAAATTCGAGTATAAATAGATGAAATCCCGAGGTATGTGTAATGTGTATGACTCGTTACACCCATGATACCAGTGGACACCTACAGAATGGTCATTTTGACTCGGCCTAACTGGTATACTCCCAAAAATCTCAAAAGATGGGTTCACTTGTCATATGTGAGGAGGAGTGTCATGATCAAACATCCCACATATTACAAGGAACTAACACTTGATGTATGGAGTGGACTAGTCTAAAAAAGGATCCAACCTATTTGTGAGGTGTTGGGTCCTTCACCCTAGCATCTTCTCACCTACACGCCATATCCAACGAAGATCACCCTAGATTAACTTATTCACGAACCAAGCATGAATGCATCTGAGGCATTAGGCAGTTGAAGATTCTTTATATGTGGAGAACATGTGTTGTATCTTTAACTTTTTGTTGTATTTGTGTGGAGAAAGTATTATTCTTTCACTTCATTCCTCTGCAGTTTTGTTTCTTTTTTCTTTTCTTTTTTTTATTTCTTTTGCTCATTCTTTAATTTCTTTCTTTCCATGGTCAATTAAGACAATCATTACACTTCTTTTGTTGTCTTCATACAACTCATGTGAATTAAGCTCGAACAATAGTCCATGAACTAAATCTATTTACAGGGGGTGCTCAGCATTCACATCTTGAGGAGGTTACAAGACCTAGGTTTCTATCTCCCCACTGGATGTCACCTCTAGGCTAGCAAGTCAAAAACTAAGACTAGCATACAAAGGGTATCTAGAAAAAAAAAAAAAAAGGGAAAGTTGAGTTTCATGAACTCTGAGCTAACATCAAAAACTCAAAAGAACGATAAATGACTCAATAGTACCTCACAAGATGTCAAAGTCGCCACAGGTACTCTCTCAATGCTCATAAGGAACCCTAAGTGTTACAAGTCACATGAATGTGTACTTTCAGCCTCATAAGATACCATGTAAATACAGGAGTTTATATAGCCAGATTAACATGAATGAACTACTAGTCAACCTACATTGAGTTACAATTCCTAGATTAGCCATATAAGGAGGAACTACACATAAATGACCCAAGTGTGTAATTTCTAGGTTATATGTAAGTATGTAAAGGGTATAAGTCAGTGTTAATCATGGGCTAATCATCCATATTAAAAAATATTAATGTATTTTCTTATCCCCCCCCCCCTAACTAAAGTGGAACTTTGTCCTCAATGTGAAAGCATGGGGGAAATAGAAAAGATGTGCATAGGGGAAGTAGAGCTTACTTGGGTGGAGAAGTAAGGGAAAAGAAAAACTAAAACTAAAGAAAAATGTTCCTGAAAATTAACTAAAAATAAAACAAGGTAAAACAAAATGAAAAGAAATGAAAGAAAAACATCAAGTCTGTCTAGCGAAGGCTCTAGAGGAATTTCATCTCATGGGTGCAGATCTATAAATTGAATCGGTTAGTCTCCAAATTTGATTCTCCACAATGAATCAGTCTTGTTACCTACACAAAAGTTAGCCTCAAATAAATCAATACGTTCTAAGGCACCAGACAAAACATGTCCAGACTGCCTTCCTTGTTTTAATAAGAAAAGGATCTTTATTCAGTATATTTTCAAGGAAATTCCCTTCTTTAAGAACTGGTCTTTGAGGCAAAGTTGTTGGAGCAGTTACCTTTGGTTCTTCAAAAGCATCAATATTAAAATATTCACCTGGTTCCTTGAAATTTTTACTCTCACCAGTCTTCTCAACTTCCTTATTGGGTGTACCAATCACCTTACCACTGCGGCGATTTGCTTCAGCATTGCACTCCTTGACATTTACACCAGTAGGGAGCGATGGTTCCACGGCTGTCAATCTCTAAGGATAAAGTACCATGGGTTGGTACTCCTTGTTAGTCTCGGCCTTCTCATTAACTAACTTCTTCACTTCTAGGCTCACTTCCTCTGATTTTTCTTTAGCTTCACCTGTCTCAATTGTAACTTCAGGTGTCAGGACAACTGCTTGTCTGTTGGTGAGTATCTCAGGTTGGGAAATTTCTTTTCCACTTCTCGAAGTAATAATGGTCTCCACTGTCTCAAGAGAAACATTATATATTTGTTGCTGTTGGTGCTGGTATTCTTAAGGATTAAGCTAAGGTTCTATAGAAAATTCCCTTTTTTTCTAAGATATTCAACTGTGTGCTCATCTCATTAATGGTGTCCTCCAATTCATTCATGGTCTGAGTATTAATCTACATAAATTCCTAAAGTTTATTAGCCATTTGTGTCATGCTATCCTCAAAACACGTTTTCAGTGGAACAAGAGCTTCATTAGATTGAAATCCTGAAAGTGCGTAGCTCTGATAGATCTGTTGTGGCAAATACTGATGCAGAGGAGCATCTGGATAATATGTTGGCTCATATTTACTTCCACCACTAATTGTGATGATAGGTTATACTGCCATTGGTGCCTGATCGTATCGTGTATTCCATTGTCGAACACTTTTAGCTAAGTAATCAAAGAATGATAGTGCCTGATTAGGTTCCTTGCTGAAGAGTTCTCCATTGCACATAGTTTGGACAAACTTTTTGCAATCAGGAGTAAGAGTTGTATAGAAATAATTGACTAACCTCCATGATTCAAACCTGTGATGTGGACAAATATTTATCAGATCCTTGAACCTCTCCTAGCAAGCCTGAAAAGTCTTGTCACCCTTCTACATAAACTAAATGATATGTTCCTACAAAAATTGAATTCTCTATGAAGGACAAAATCTATGCAGAAATTCACGTTCCATATCAGCTCAATTAGAGATAAAGTGAGGTCTCAAAGAATTAAACTACATCTATGAAAAAATATTGCAAGTCAACTCAAGCTCTATTAGATGCTAATAAGGACACTTGGATTTCATCCCATAGAACTAAGGTATCAATGACATCCTCCCATGTTGAATCATGAAATTAAGTGTGTTATTAGGTAAAGTGGTGTAAGATGGTGCAGCGATGCATCTAGGCTACAAAAAATCCATAAGCGTGCATGGTGCAAGTACACCCATATTATTTTTTTATTTTTTATTTTCAAAACATTTTTTGGTTTTTTTTTTTTTTCAAAACTATTTTTTTTTTTCATGAAGAAAAGCAAAATAAAAGGGAAAAACACTAGTTTGAAACTAAATTTGGCATTCCACGGCAACGGCGCCAAAAACTTGACTCACTCTAAAAATGAGCAGATCGAAAGCTATCCCAAGTATAAGAGTTCAGTCGTGTAATAATTAGCCCAATGTCCAGATCGTCTCCTCAGGGAATGCAATTTAGTTCCAAATTTTGTGCAAATCCAAAAGAAAATAAAAAAAGAAGATTTCACTGAACACAGTTCAGATCTAGTTCCTAGAATTTTTGAGATTTTTACAAGAGAACTACGTAGACCCTAAATACTTAACATGCATGAAAATAACCAATCAACTGACTATTAAACAAGGATAAACCAAATCAAACTCAACCTTAACGTAAAACTAAATACACAACTCAACACAAGAACGCTGAAATAAATAAACCCTGCAATATCTCAACTAAATGAAAACAAACTAAACTAGATATTAAATAAAGATTAACTAAATAAATAAACTAAATTTAATGACAAGATAGAACAAGATTAAACTCTAACAAGATTACTGAATAAAAACACTAATTTTATTAATAAAATGCCCAAAGAAATTGTTTGAAACTCAAAAAAAGTATTTAAATAAAAGAAAGACAAATTAAATTGAACTATCCCAAACAAAATTCAAAAGCACAATTATTTTGAAGCAAGAAACTCAAAAACACAAATTAAAAATTAATACTACTAAAGAGAAAATTTAAGCCTTAAAATACTTCAAGAAGAAATACTAAAAAAATAACATGTAAGATAAGAGAGATATGAGAGAGAGAAAACTGGAGAAGAGAAAAAGAGATGGCAGAAAGAACGAGATGGAGAGAAGAGCAGAGAGAGATAAGAGAGAGAGAGAGAGAGAGAGAGAGAGAGAGAGAGAGAAGAGAAGAGAGAGAGGAGAGAGAGAGAAGAAGAAGGAGAGAAGCTGGTTGTAGCAGCAGCAGTGGCACGGGTCCCCCCTGTGCACCCTTTGCTATCTCCTCCCAAGACAAAAGAAAAACTACTTTGAACCCTACCTAAATCCTACTTTTTGCCGCCTCCAAGGAAAAAAAAAAAAGAACCTTCTCCAATAAGAACCTAGCTACCCCTTCTTCAATTCCCCCTCCCCCCAGCGCATACAAGGACCCAGCGCACCACTACTTGTTTTAAGCCCAGCTAGCCCATGGTTCCAAGCCGTTCAATTCGGCATCCAAATTCCCACACACACACCCAGCGCATGCCTTTGCATGGTTGAGTCACATCAGGCCCAAAGGCCTCTCTTCCTCTCTTTTTTTTCTTTCGTTTTCTTACTTCTTTTTGTTGTTTCCTAGCCCGGCCTTTTTTTTGTTTTCATTCTTCATTCGGCTGCTTCCTAGCTTTTTTTGTATGTGTGTATTCGGCCAAGCTCTTCACGTGCATGGCTCGGTCTCTTCATGCATGCACGCCCCTCATGCTCATGTCCACACATGCATGGTAAGTCTACATTTGATGCACACGACTCCAAACAAATGTGTGCATACAATCACGTGCATGGCTCACATACACTTTAATTTCAGCTTTAACGTCCAAAAACTATCCTACAATAGAAAAATACAAAAAGTCCGTAAATTATTGAATAAAAATTAATTATTATAAATTGAGCACAATGTTAAAAGATTGAACATAATTAGGCATTTAATAAAAAATATAATCTTTAACGCATGATTTTAAGCACCTAATTATGCAATTTAGACGCGTAATTAGCCCCCCTCTTGGCAGTACACCTTACTTCTCCATTGGTATCAGAGAGTTAGGTTGTAGTAAACCTTAACTAGAAGTTACATAAAGATCCCTATGGCACACCTAGGAGTGTCTCCCTTTGCTGAGGGTCAATCCTCATCTAGACTACCTATTTTCTACGGTATAAACTACACCTTTTGGAAACAAAGAACGAGAATTTATTTACAAACTATGGATTGAAAGCGTGGAAAGTTGTCACACATGGTGACCTTATCCCCACTAAAGTCGTGGATGGTAAAGAAATACCAAAAGAAGAAAAAGAGACGACCGACAATGACCATAAGATGTTACAAGTAAACTCAAGCGCCATGAATGCATTATATTGTGCTCTTGATGTAAATGAATTCAATAGGATTATGGCATGTAAATCAGCTAAATAAATTTGGGAGAAACTTGAAGCAACTTATGAAGGTACTACTAATGTAAGAGATAATAGAATCGATATGCTCACTAGCGAGTATGAAGCTTTTAGGATGAATCCTGATGAGACCATTACTAGTATGTACACTAGGTTCACCCATATAATAAACTCCCTCAATGCCTTAAGAAAGAATTACTCAACTTATGAAATGATTCGGAAAATCCTTAGAGGACTTCCACCAATTTGGGAACCTAAGGCAACTGCGATAACAGAAGGAAGAAACTTGAAAAAAACTTCCCTAGATGAATTGATAGGATCACTCCTCACTTATGAGAATATAATAAATGAAAGAAATTTTGAGAATAAAAATGAGAAATCAATAGCCCTCAAAGCTACTAAAGATAGCTCTAGTGAAGGAGAAGAAAACGAGTTAGACGATGATGAAATAGCCTTCATCACTAGAAGACTTGGAAAGTTTTTCAAAAAGAATAAGAAGTTTTCTCGAAAGTTTAGAGGTTCAAAACTTGACAAAGGGGAGAGAAGTAAAAAGGAAACAAAGAATGAACCCCCTACTTGTTATTGTTGGCCTAACAAGGCTTACGACTCTTATTTTGAAGATAACAAATCAAGGGAATTTAATATGTTTCAAAGTTGTAATGTTTCAAGAATCACATATTAGAAAGCTAAAGATCAAGTAAATGAAAATATACAAACAAGTGGTTCAAGCAAAGCTCAGATCAAAGGGTGACAAAGCTTAAAGTTTGACAAAAACCATAAAAGCTTAAATTCTGACAAATATCGTGGAAGCTCAAAGAATGTTGAAACTCAAGCTGGATTGAAACAAGGACATACATGAAGACTTCAAGAGTTGAAGGATTTAGAGTCTTAAGGAAGTTATATGTAAGTACTTCAAGTAAAAAATTAATATAAATGCATTAAAACTCTTTAGGGATAATTAAAATCCTAGAAACCATTTTTTAAAAAGAATTTCAAACATAATTTCCAAAGTTATAAATTATAAAGGTCCCAAAAGAAAATAGTTTTTAAAATAAAAATCTTAAAAAATACAAGTGTTTTGAAATGCTTAGGCACTTGACCTAAAACCCAAAGGCGACAAACCCTTTTTATGTTTTTAACGACTGGCAGACATAATGATGAGGCGCCCCAACATAGCCAGACAGGTGTCTGCCTTGTCAACTGAGGCAACTGACTGTGTTTTGACATGAGTCTGCCAGTACACTGACTTTTAAATAAAATTGAGATAGGCGCCTAACCTTGTGAGACAAGCGACTGTCATTCGAGAGTCTTTTAAAAATTACAAACGGGAAAGTTTCAAAAATTGGTTTCCTGGGCTCCAAACTTTGTGCAAACTTGAGAAACACTCCAAGTAAACTTGGGGAACAAGGAATTAACTTTTTAAACTCTATATATAGCCCCCAAGGCAAATATTTTCATTACCAAGAAATATTTTCAACAATCAACACACTCTCAAGTGCTCTCAATTCTCAAAGGCTATCTTGCTCACATCTTGTTGATATTTCAACTGAGTTTTTGCTGAACCTCTCGCATCGAAATTGAGCTTTAAGTCTGAATCTTTCAAAGATCAAACCGGTGATAGATTTACATTGAGCTTCAATTTCATTATATTGAGTTTTACATTGAAGTATACTTTGTGCTTATACTTGTACTAACCTACTCTATTTGAGAGTGATTCTTGTACACAAATCTCTTCTTCTAGTTTCTTATTTCTTGATGGCTCAAGACTATTGGATCATTGTAACCAAGCGTGGGGTATCACTTGGAGAGCGATCGCTACCCTTAAAGAGGGACTTGTAAAGGTTTGCTCCACCTGAAAAGGAGTGCTACAGTGGAATCCTTAGGTGGCATTGGCCTAAAGCGAGGACGTAAACTGAAGATAAGCCGAACCTCGTAATTATCTTGGTCTCACTCTCACCCTTCTCTTTATTTTCAGCATATATGTATTGTGTGGTGTGTAAGCTAAGTGCAAGTTGTTGAAAATCAAAAATCGAGATTAAGAAAACTCTTAACTTAAGAAAGTACACTTGATAAAACTTTTGCGAAAACCCAAAAGGGAGTACGTTGTTTAATTGTTTGTGGAAATCTTAGTTGAGAGAGCAAACAAAATTCATTCATATACACAGGGCTACAAACAAATATCTTCAGTTCTTACAAAAACTGAAAATTGCCAAAGAGTTGCATATCATATCTTGATTTGGTATTTTGTGGTTGATTGGTTTAGTTGTTGATTGGTTATTTGAATGATTGAATATTGGTTTGTGGATTGATTATTCAATTAAGTTTTTGTTGTGTGATTTCTAAATTAATAAGAGGTTAAGATTCTTAAAAATAATTAAAACAAAATTTTAGTAACCCAATTCACCCCCCCCCCCCTCTCTTGGGACTACACCTTAGTTTTCAATTGGTATCAGAGCTAAGTTATAACAAATCTTAAAAAGCAGTTATATAAAGATCTACATGGCACATGTAGGAGTAGCTCCCTTTGCAGAGGGTTAATCCTCAACTAGACCACCTATTTTTGTGGACTTAATTACACCTTTTGGAAACAACGAATGAAGATTTATCTTCAAACTATGGATTGGAAAGCTTGAAATATTGTCACAAATGGTGACTTAATTCCTACTAAACTAGTAGATGGAAAAGAGGTTCCCAAGGAAGAAAAAGAGATGACCGAAATAGATCATAAAATGTTGCAAGTGAACTCAAGTGCTATAAATGTGTTATATTGTGCTCTTGACATAAATGAATTTAATAGGGTCATGGCTTGTAAAACAGCAAAAGAAATATGGGACAAACTTGAAGTAACTTATAAAGGTACCATTGATGTAAGAGACAATAGAATTGACATGCTTACTAGTGAATATGAAGCTTTTAGAATGAACGCAGAAAAATCTATTACAAGTATGTATACTAGGTTCACTCATATCATAAACTCCCTTAATTCCTTAGGAAAGAATTACTCAACTTATGAAATGATTCAAAAAATCCTTAGAAGTCTCTCCACCCATTTGGGAACCTAAAGCCACAACTATTACGAAAGGAAGAAACCTTAAGAATACCTCACTAGATGAACTTATTGGATCTCTTCTCACCTATGAGATGACTATGAATGAAAGAAATGTTGAAAACAAAAAATAGGAAATCTATAGCCCTTCAGGCAGCAAAAGAAAACTCCAGTGAAGAAGAGGAAGATACAAGTGACTTAGATGATGAAGAACTAGCATTCATTACTAAGAGGTTTGGAAAATTCTTTAAAAGAAACAAGAAGTTTGCTAGAAAGTTTAAAGGGTCAAAATTTGAAAAAGGAGAAACTAGTAAAAAGGAAAATAAAAATAAGAATGAAACCCCTACTTGTTACAATTGTAAAAAGGTTGGACATATTAAACCTGATTGTCCACAGCTCAAAAAGGATGCCAAAAAAAAAAGAAAAAGAAGGCGATGAAAGCTACATGGGATGATAGAAGCTCAAGTGAATCGGAGAATGAATCAAGTAAACAAAAAGTGGCCAACATATGCTTCATGGAACACAATGATGAAGTAAATTCCTACTACAATTCATTTGATGAATCAAGTGATAATTTGTGCAGTGATTCTTGTGATAGTATGCCATCATACAAAGAAATGCAAGCTGAATTTTTTGCTTTACACAATAGATTTGTAAAAGTCACAAAAGGAACATTGCTTTAAAATAACAAAATGAATTACTCAAAAATCAACTTGATACATCGAAATCAGTTGAAAAAGAAAAAGAATCACATATTGATGAACTTATGAAGAAGATAAATGACTTATCTCAAAAGATAGCCAAATTACAAGTAAATGGTCAAAGCAAGAAAGACTTAGAAATAAAGGACCTTAGAGAAAAAATTGAAGATAAAGAGAAAATTATATACAACTTTACTAAAGGAAAGGAGAACTTTGAAAAGTTGCTAGGTAAACAAAAGATGTCATTAGACAAAGAAGGAATTGGATTTAATGGAATTGAGAACAAAAAGAAAAAGGGTCTTTATATGGGATATTTTGTCAAAGAATCAAAATACTATGCAAGCACATCCTCAAACAACATTTATCAACATACTACATGCTTTTTATGTAAAAAGAAGGGACACGTTAAATTTGATTGTCTATTTAAAAGAAAGAATGTAAAAGTAAAGAAAGTATGGAAAATTAAAGAAGACAGAACTGAATCAAAGAAATCTAAGAAGGTTTGGATTTCTAAGAGTAACACAATGAACCCTTCTTCTAGGATTGCCTTAAGACAACCACATCAAAAGACAAATAGTACTTGGACAGCGGGTGTTCTAGGCACATGACCGCAAATAGATCCAAATCCACCACACTCATGCTAAAAGATGGTGGATACGTCACTTTTGGAGACAATGCTAAGGGCAAAATCATTGGGATTGGTAAGATAAGTAAAGAACCTTCACTTACCATTGATGATGTATTATTAGTAGAATGATTAAAGCATAATCTCTTAAGCATAAGCCAATTAACTAACAAAGGGTTTGATGTAACCTTTAAACAAGATAAATGTATTGTTGAAAATGAAGCAAAACATGATGTTCTCTTCACTAGTCAAAGAATTGATAATGTATACTGCATAAGTTTTGAAAAGATGAAATCTCAAAATATCACATGCTTAGTAACAATGAATGAGGCTAGTTGGTTATGGCATAGAAGACTAGGACATGCTAGTATGGACCTATTATCAAGATTTAAAAAGAACTTAGTTAGAGGACTTCCTAGTACAAAGTTTGTTAAAGATAAAATATGTGATGCTTGCAAATTAGGAAAACAAACTAAGTTCAGCTTTAAGAAGAAGAAACATATCTCCACTAGCAGACCCTTAGAGCTTATTCACCTAGATTTTTTTGGACCAACTATGACACAAAGTCTAGGAGGAAAGCAATATACTTTTGTCATCGTTGATGACTATTATAGGTTTACCTGGGTACTCTTCTTAGCCTCAAAGGATGAAGCATGCAATATGTTAGTAAACTTATGTAAAAGACTTCAAAATGAAAAAGGTTATGGCATTTTGAACATAAGAAGTGATTAAGGAAGAGAATTCAATAATAAATACGTTGAAAGATTCTACAATGAACATGAAATTAAACATAACTTTTCAGCACCTAGAACTCCACAACAAAATGGAGTTATAGAAAGAAGAATAGAACCCTTTAAGAAATTGTTAGGACAATGTTAAATGAAAACAAACTACCTAAATACTTTTGGGCTGAAGCAATCAATACCGCATATTATGTAATAAATAGAGTATCAATAAGATCAAGCTTAAATTAAACTCCCTACGAATTATGGAATGGAAGAAGACCCAATATAGCTTACTTTCATGTATTTAGATGTAAGTGCTTTGTACTTAATGACAAAAATGACTTCGGGAAATTTGATGCTAAGTTAGATGATGGTATTTTCATAGGATATGCAACAAATAGCAAAGCTTTTAGAATCTATAATAAGAGAACACTCACAATTATTGAATCAATCCATGTAACGTTTGATGAAGCTATCCTTATAACAATTCAGATTGAAGAGAAAGATGATTCTCTACAAAAACTAGAAAACTTATATATTGAGGAAGTCAGAGAAAAAGAAGAGAATAATGAAGAAACTCCAAAAGATAGTCCTATAGAAAATTCTGAATTGCCAAGGGAATGGAAATATGTAAGAAATCACCCTAAAGATCAAATAATAGGAGAACCTACTAGAGGAGTAACTACTAGATCATCATTAAAGAACTTGTGTAACCACTATGCATTCTTATCTCAAGAAGAACCAAAAAATATAGAAGAATCTTTAAATTATGATTCATGGATAATAGCTATGCAAGAAGAACTGCATCAATTTGAAAGAAATTGAGTCTACAAACTAGTTCCAAGACCCGATAACCGCTCAATAATAGGAACAAAATGGGTATTTAGGAACAAAAAGGATGAAAGCGGAATAGTTGTAAGAAATAAGGCAAGACTTGTTGCATAAGGATAAAATCAAGAAGAAGAATAGACTACGATGAGACTTTTGCTCCCGTAGCAAGAATGGAAGCAATTAGAATTTTGTTAGCATATGCATCAAATAACAAATTCAAATTATATCAAATGGACGTAAAAAGTGCCTTCCTAATGGTTTCATAAATGAAGAGGTATATGTAGTACAACCACCGGGTTTTGAAGACATTCAATATCCCAATCATGTATTTAAATTGACTAAGGCCTTTTATGGTTTGAAACAATCCCCTAGGGCTTGGTATGAAAGATTAAGTGGATTTTTGTTGGAAAATAGATTTTCTAGAGGAAAAGAAAATAGTACGTTGTTTATCAAAATTAAGAAAAAAGACATGCTTATTATCCAGATCAATGTGGATGATATCATATTTGGTGCAACAAATGAAAATTTATGTAAGGAATTTTCAAAATGTATGCAAAATGAGTTTGAAATGAGCATGGTGGGAGAATTAAACTATTTCCTTGGACTACAAATTAAGCAAGCCAAAAATGAAACTTTTATAAATCAATCTAAATATATAAAAGACATATTGAAGAAATTTGATATGGAAGGAAGTAAGCCCACAGGAACTCCCATGAGTACCTCAATAAACTTTGATAAGGATGAAAAAGGAAAACAAGTAGATATGAAATATTATCGAGGCATGATAAGAAGCTTGTTATATATGACAGCAAGTAGACCGGACATAATGTTTAACGTATGTATGTGTGCACGATTTCAATCCGCTTCCAAAGAATCTCATCAAATAGCTATTAAAAGAATACTAAGATACTTGATAGGTACTCTTGAACTAGGATTATGGTATCCCAAGGACACAAGTTTTGAACTGATTAGTTACTCAAACGCAGACTATGCAGGTTGTAAAATCGATAGAAAACGTACAAGTGGGACTTGTCACATCCTAGGAAAGTCTCTTGTCTGTTGGTTCTCCAAGAAACAAAATTTCGCAGCATTATCCATCGCAGAAGCTGAGTATGTGGTAATAGGTAGCTGTTGTGCACAAACACTTTACTTGAAACAACAATTAAAGGACTTCAACTTAGAATACTTTGCTATATCGATTAAGTGTGATAATACTAGTGCTATAAATATCTCCAAAAATCTAGTATCTCGTTCAATAACAAAACATATCGATATTAGACATCATTTCTTGAGAGATCACATAAAAAAGAACGATATAACTCTTGAATTCATTAATACAAATGATCAATTAGTGAATATCTTCACAAAACCACTTTCAGAGGATCAATTTATATCTATTAAACGTGAGTTTGACTTGCTACATGTTCGAGAATTTGTTTAAAAGAAGAATTCAGGAAGCCTAAAGGACAAGCAACTAACCACCTGAAGGTCTGGCACCTGCCATGTTTCTGCCTGATGAAATTAAGATCATCAAATGCTTGACTCCTCAAATACCAGGTGCCTGACTCATGGTGAGTCATCCATTAAACATGAAAAGACCTTCATTTTTAAACCCTTTTAGCTGCCTGACTCTATTCCATTCCTCCCTAAAACTCCTCCTCCTTCCCTAAATCATCTTCTCTCCTCCAAGATTTCATCAAATCCTTAAAGTTCATCAAAACCTAAATCTCCCATCATCACTACGCTCTAGGGTTTTCATCATCATGAACCATGTTGTGAACAAAGTCAACCAGAAACAAGGGCTCCTCTTCTCAACGTATCAACAATGACAAAGTAGAAGAGTGGCTAACCACTCCTCAAGCCAAGACACTTTATTGGAATCAAATCCATTCTACTGATCCAATCCTTGGTAAAGTACATGATGTTTTTTTTTTCAATTCTGATTTTTTGAAATCATACTGCTATTTGAAGATATTGGGTGGGAAAATTTATCACATATCAAGCCATTGGACACTATCCAAATCTGGTCAAAATTGTTTATGCCAATATGGTGAAGCAAGACGTTGGTTTCTCAACTGATCTCTTGGGGCAGCCCATTCATCTCACTCCATTATCATTAGGAAAGATAACTCCATATAAAGCAAGGAGATTTTGAGTGCAAAACCGTTGAAAAATAGTGGATAATGGAACAATGGTTTACTCCATAGGAGTTTTTGCCATTAGTCATGACAGATGATCCTATTTATTTTGGCAATCCCCCACTCTATAAACAGTTGAATCTTCAAGGACTGATTTTGCACAAACTGATCTCCTACAACATCCTACAAAGAGCACGTTCACATGACCATGTTTCTTTTCTCGATTGTTTTGTCATGTGGTGCATTTTTAAAGGGAAAAAGTTGAACCTATCGAGCCTCATAATTAAGTGAATGATTATGAAGGAAGAAGCTCTTCGTATCATTCTTCCTTACGTAGGAATGCTGAATTTAGTGTTTGCTTATCATCGCATCCTCACACCAGCCTTTAATTTTGTAAGAAAGACCCATTATGACATATTTTCTACCACAACTTTTAAGCTAATGGGATATAATAAGTATACTCAAGGGTGGTTTCACAGAGGTCGTAGGCAAACCACACCTGAGCCTCCTCCTCAATCTTCTAAGCTAGCTCCATCTATTCCACAGGACGCAGACATGCCTCCTTGGCTCCTCCCTTTTTATACTCATTACCTTAACTTCAGTCAGAGGATGCAATCTGGTCTTGATTCTCTTCAGGATAAAGTCACCGCTGTAGAAACTCATGCTCCTCTCTTGATCAGCGAATAGATCGTATGGAGAAAAACTTGGCCAGATCCTCCAGAGGTGCAGCACCTATGGACATTAGCTTTGCTCCTTCTAGTGATGTTGCATCTGATGATGCTTCTGAGGGAAAGGAAGAAGATGATGACGCATCCAATGATAATTCTGAAGAAACTGCTGATGCTGATAAAGATGATGATGCTGCAGATGCAGATGACGATTGATCTTAGCTATTTTTATGTTTTTTATCTTAAGTGTTGGTGATCTTAGATGATGTTCTTATCTTAGCTTTTTGTTTGTAATGACATTTAGTACTTTTTGGTTTGTTTCTCCAGACTTTTGACTATACGTGTATTACTCTGGAAGAATATGATATTTTTCTTTTGTATGCTCTGTTATGCCTATGCTTGTTGATTTTATTTTGCTTTTTGATTGATGTCAAAAGGGGGAGAATATTTGTAAGAGAAAAAGAAGAAGATATATAACATATGACTAAGACTAAAAATATACAAGATACAAATGTTTAAATGATTGAAATGATATACAAGATACAACTTTTTTCAATGATTAAATGATTAGAAACTTTGTTCAACTTTGTTTGACTATTTGATATTAATGGATCTTGCAATCTATTAGTGGACCTTGCAATCTAAGTTTAAGTACTGAAATATATTACATACGTGCTTATTGTAAGGGGGGGCCTTTTTAAGGTTCACTCTCTTTTGCTACGAATTTGTCATCATCAAAAAGGGGGAGATTGTTGGCCTAACAAGGTTTAAGACTCTTATTTTGATGATAACAATTCAAAGGAATTTAATATGTTTCAAAGTTGTAATGTTTCAAGAATCACATATTAGAAAGCTCAAGATCAAGTAAATGAAAATATACGAACAAGTGGTTCAAGCAAAGCTCATATCAAAGGGTGACAAAGCTCAAAGTTTGACAAAAACCATGAAAGCTTAAAGTCTGACAAATATCGGGGAAGCTCAAAGAATGTCGAAACTCAAGATGGGTTCAAACAAGAACATACATGAAGACTTCAAGAGTTGAAGGATTTAGAGTCTTAAGGAATTTCTATGTATGTACTTCAAGTAAAAATCAATATAAATGCATTAAAGCTCTTTAGGGATAATTAAAATCCTAGAAACCATTTTTTGAAAAGACCTTGAAATATAATTTCCAAAGTTATAAATTATAAAGGTCCCAAAAGAAAATAGTTTTTAAAATAAAAATCTTAAAAAAAAAAAAAGGCCAAGTGTTTTGAAATGCTCAGGTGCCTGACCTAAAATCCACAAACGACTGACCTTTTTTAGGTTTTTAACGACTAGCAAACAGAATGGTGACAGGCGCCTCAACATAGCTAGGCAGGCGCCTGCCTTGTCAAGTGATGCGACTAACTGTGTTTTGATAGGAGCCTTCCAGTACACTAACTTTTAAATAAAACTGAGATAGGCGCCTAACCCTGTGAGACAAATGACTGCCATTTGAGAGTCTTTTAAAAATTACAAATGGAAACGTTTCAAAATTTGGTTTCTTGAGCTCCAAACTTTGTGCAAACTTGAGAAACACTCCAAGTAAACTTGGGGAACAAGGAATTAACTTTTTAAACTCTATATATAGCCCCCAAGGAAAAAATTTTCATTACCAAGAAATATTTTCAACAATCAACACACTCTCAAGTGCTCTCAATTCTAAAAGACTATCTTGCTCACATCTTGCTGATCTTTCAATTGAACTTTTGTTGAACCTCTCACACCGAAATTGAGCTTTAAGTCTGAATCTTTCAAAGATCAAACCGGTGATAGATTTACATTGAGCTTTAATTTCATTATATTGAATTTTACATTGAAGGATACTTTGTGCTTATACTTGTACTAACCTACTCTATTTGAGAATGATTCTTGTACACAAATCTCTTCTTCTTGTTTCTTGTTTCTTGACGATTCAGGGCTATTGGATCATTGTAACCAAGCGTGGGGTATCATTTGGAGAGGGATCTATACCCTTAAAGAGGGACTTGTAAAGGTTTATTCCGCCCATAAAGGAGTGCTATAGTGGAACCCTTAGGTGGAAATGGCCTAAGGAGAGGACGTAGGCAGGGGATAATCCGAACTTCGTAAAAATCTTGGTCTCACTCTTACCCTTCTCTTCATTTTCAGCATATATATATTGTGTGGTGTGTATGCTAAGTGCAGGTTGCTGAAAAATCAAAAATCGAGATTAAGAAGATTCTTAACTTACGAAAGTACATTTGATTAAACTTTTGCCAAAACCCAAAAGGGAATACGTTGTTTAATCTTTTAAGGAAATCTTAGTTAAGAGAGCAAGAAAAATTCATTCATATACACAGGGCTACAAACAAGCATCTTGAGTTCTTGCAAAAGCTAAAATTTGCCAAAGAGTTGCATATCATATCTTGATTTGGTATTTTGTGATTGATTGGTTTAGTTTTTGATTGGTTATTTGATTGATTGAATATTGGTTTGTGGATTGATTATTCAATTAAGTTTTTTTTGTGTGATTTCTAAATTAATAAGAGGTTAATATTCTTAAAAATAATTAAATAAAATTTTAATAACCCAATTCACCCCCCCCCCCCCTTTTCTTGGGACTACACCTTAGTTTTCAGTTACAATTGTAAGAAGGTTAGACATATTAAACCTAATTGTCCATAGCTTAAGAAGGACACTAAGAAGAAGAAAAAGAAGGCTATGAAAGATACATGGGATGACTTAAGCTCAAGTGAATCAGAGGATGAATCATGCAATCAAGAAATAGCAAACATATGTTTCATGGCAAAAAATGAAGAGGTAAACTCCTATACTAGCTCATCTAAAGAATCTAGTGATGAGTCATGCAGTGATTCATGTGATAGTATGCCTTCATATAGAGAAATGCAAGCTGAACTATTTGCCTTACATAATAGGTTCATAAAAGTAACTAAAAGAAACATAGCACTGAAAGAACAAAATGAAATACTTAAAAATCAACTAGAGACTTCAAAGTCAGCTGAAAAAGAAAAAAACTCTCACATTAATGATCTTAGAAATAAAATAAATGAGATGTCTCAAGACCTAATAAAGTTACAAGTAAATGGTAAAAGTAAGAATGATTTAGAAATAAGTAATCTTAAAAGTAAAATTGAGGATAAATAGATGATAATCTACAATTTTACTAAAGGAAATGAAAACTTTGAAAAGCTGATTGGTACTCAAAGAATGTCATTAGACAAAGATGGAATTGGATTCAATGGAGTTGAAAAAAAATATTTACATGGGGTACTTTGTAAAGGAATCAAAATATTATGCAAGCACATCCTCCACCAATGCTTATGAACACATTACTTGCTTCTTGTGCAAGAAAAAGGGACACATAAAGTTTGAATGTCCATTTAAAAGAAAAAATGAAATCAAGAAAGTATGGAGAGTAAAAGCTGAAACTAAACCTGAAACCAAGAGCCTAAAAAGGTTTGTATACCAAAGAATAATTCCTTGAAACCCTCTTGTAGGTATGCTTTAGGACCCCTCCATCAAAAGACAAATGGTACATGGATAGTGGGTATTCAAGACACATGACAGGAGACAAATTCAAGTTCACCACATTAATGCTTAAGGATGGTGGATATGTCACTTTCAGAGACAATGCCAAAGGTAAGATAACCAGTATCGGAAAAGTAGGTAAAGACCCATACTTGACTATTGATGAAGTCTTACTAGTAGATGGATTAAAACATAATCTACTCACCTTTAGTCAACTAAGTGATAAAGGATTTGAAATAATCTTTAAACAAGACAAATGCATTGTTGAAAACAAAGATAAGAATAAAATCTTGCTCATTGCAAAAAGAGTTGATAATGTGTACTACATAAACTTTGAAAACTTGATCTCTCAAGAAGTCACTTGCTTGACAGCCATGAATGAAGCAAGCTGGCTGTGGCATAGGAGACTTGGACATGCAAGTATGGATTTACTTTCTAAACTAGCTAAGAAAAACTTAGTCAAAGGTCTACCCAGTACTAAGTTTGTAAAAGAAAAAACTTGCGATGCACACCAACTTGGAAAGCAAACTAAGACTAGCTTTAAAAGAAAGAAACATATTTCCACTAGAAGGCCCTTAGAGCTTATTCACTTAGATTTATTTGGCCCAACTAGAACTCAGAGTTTAGGAGGAAAGAATTATGCTTTTGTCATTGTTGATGACTACTCCAGGTTTACTTGGGTACTCTTCTTAGCCTCCAAAGATGAAGCTTGCAAGATGCTAATTAACTTATGCAAGAAGCTCCAAAACAAAAAAGGATATGGAATTTTAAATATTAGAAGTGATCAAGGAAGGGAATTTAAAAATAAAGAAGTTGATAATTTTTGTAATGAACATGGAATAAATCACAATTTTTCAGCACCAAGAACTCCCCAACAAAATGGAGTTGTTGAAAGGAAAAATATGACTCTTTAAGAAATGGCTAGGACCATGTAACATAACCTACCAAAATACTTTTGGGCTATAGCGGTAAATACCGCATGTTATGTGATAAATAGAGTTTCCATAAGATCATATTTAGAAAAGACACCCTATGAACTATGGAAAGGAAGAAGGCCTAACAAGGCTTACGAATCTTGTTTTGATGATAACAAACTAAAGGAACTTAACATGTTTTGCTAAGATACGTTTCAAAGATCAAAAGCTTTCATAAAAAGATATAAAGCTCAAGATGGATGTAAAGAAGCTCACATAAAGATTATGTTTGGCCCATGATGAAACAAAAAAAAAAAAAAAATTGAAGAAAGAAAAGCTTGGATTTAAAGATAGAAAAATCTGATGAAATTTAAAGTATATTGAAACTTGAAGACAAGATGCACTCAAAGAAAGACAAGCATGAAGACTTTGAGTGCTTAGAATGTCAAAGTCTTAAGAAGTCTTTATGTAAGTACTTCAAACAATTTCAATATGAATGCATGAAACTCTTAGGTTAATTACTTGGACCTAGATACCTTTTAAAATACTTGGAAAATATTTTTATATGGTCAAAATTTATTTCAAAATGGTTAAAGTTATTTTTGGAATGAAAAGAACCAAAACAGGATTTTCCAAATTCTGTTATTTTTTCTATATCTGCATTGATGTGTATTTTTCTCTATCAAAAACACTTTATCTTAAAAAGTGTTCAACATGAAAGTTGTGGGATTTTCTCTTAACTTTTGATTTATACCAAGAACGTCTAATTTGGAGTTGTATATAAAGCATTATGACCAAAATACTAAAAGGTGGTCAAAGTTATATGGCGGCTGACCTTGTCTGTTCAGGCGACTGACAAACAGACAGAACCACTTCAGGTGACTAACCCCTGTGAGTCCAGGTGCCTGACCCTATACTGACTTCAAAAATATGCTGAAATTTAAAGTCCAGGCAACTGACCCCTTGAGTCCAGGCGACTGACCCCTTGAGTCTAGGCGCCTGACCCTTCGAAATTTAGATTTTTAAAATTAATGGGAAGTTTCCAAAATTAAGTTTTTGAATTCTAAACTTTGTGAAAACTTGGGGAATACTCCAAGCAACTTGGGCAACATGAAAATTACTCTTTAAATCTATAAATACATTATTAAACCCAAGGATCAAATACACCAACAACCTACAAGCAGCAAATCAATTAAATTATTTCTACTCTTCAAAGCTATCTTTCCTATACTCTTGTTGAATTACTTGCTGCGCTTTTGCTGAAAAAAGCTCACGGGTCTCTACATTTTTACTGAGTTATTCAACCTAAAAAAGAACCCTGGTGATATATATACTTGAGCTTCATCTTTCTATATTGTGATTTTGATTGAAGTACATAGATTTCAATTGTACTAATCTACTCTTTTGAGAGTGTCATTGTACACCTCTTGTAGTTTTTGACTGTTCAAGGTTGGTTAAATCGTTGTAATGAGCATGGGGTATCACTTGGAAAGGGGGCTCCACCCTAAAGGAGGGATTGTAACAATTTTTTTCCGCTCGTAAAGGAACACTATAGTGGAATCCTTAGGTGGTCTTGCCTAAGGTGAGGACGTAGGCTAGGTATAAGCTGAACCTTATAAAAAAACTCGATCTCACTCTCTTTCCCTAAACTCTCTTTAATTTTCTATACATATATAACTACGTGGTTGTTAATTTCAAATCTATAAATTGTGTGGATTGGATATTAAATAAACCAAAAATTAATTTGACTTTGGGATTACGGAAACCAAACGGGAGTACGTTGGTTGATCAATACTTTTTGCGGAAACCATAAGGGTGTACGTTGATTAATTAACACCCAAGACTCATTAATTGAATGTTTATTTAAAATCTGAGATTTTGGAAGAGTATTGGAATTTTCAATTGTGCTTCATTAAAACAAGGTTTTTATCAAACTCTACTTTGAGTTACTCAATCGCCGAATCTTGGAAGCTTTGTTGAATTCTTTCTTTAGTGTGAATCTTGTTTTGGTTATCTTGTTGAGAGGATTGAATTATTCAAAAGTTGAAAGCATTACATTGTTAATCATTGGTTTGTGTTGATTGAATCAGTTTATTGGTTGGGTGTTAATTGACATTACAGCAAGATCAAGTTGATTTACTCATTCTTAAAGTTTTAAAAGTGAATATTGATTTCCAGCTGATATTGTAATTCAAATTATCCTTGTTTGAGTACTAAACTTACAATAAGTTGAGAATCTATAAAATGAGTTAAAAGAAACTTTTAAAACCCAATTCACCCCCCTCCCCCTCTTGGGACTACACCTTACTTTTCAGAATATTCTTAGGATATGCATTAAATACTAAGGCATTCAGAATCTACAACAAAAAAACACTCACAATTATAGAATCTGCTCATATAGCATTTGATGAAGCAAATCCATTTACTAAATCAATTGACATTGAGGAAGCTGAAACAACACAAAAACAAGAAGACTTAGAAATTAAAGAAGTCAAAGATGAGAACAATGAATCAACCTCAAAAGATGAATCTACCAAAAAATCTAAACTACATAAAGAATGGAAAGTTTGCAAGAAATCATCCAAAATATCGAATCATAGGAGAACCCTCACGATGTGTATCTACTAGATCTTAATTAAAAAATATATTTAATCATTATGCATTCCTATCTCAAGAAGAACCAAATAATATTGAAGAAGTTTTAAGTGATGATTCATGGATAGTTGCTATGCAAGAAGAGTTAAATCAATTTGAAATAAATAAAGTATGGAAATTAGTTCCTAGATCCGATAATCATTTAACAATTGGAACAAAATGAGTATTTAGGAATGAAAAGGATGAAAATGGTATTGTAGTAAGAAATAAAGTTAGACTAGTGGCTCAAGGATATAATCAAGAAGAAGGAATAGATTACGATGGGACCTTTGTTCTCGTAGTAAGAATGGAAGCCAAAAGAATGCTATTAGCAAATGCATCTCACAAAGAATTTAAACTATACCAAATGGATGTAAAGAGTGTTTTCCTAATTGGATATATAAATGAAGAAGCCTATGTGGCACAACCTCCAGGATTAGAGGATATCCATAACCCTGTTCATGTGTTTAGGTTAACAAAAGTCTTATATGGGTTGAAACAAGCCCCTAAGGCTTGGTATGAGAGGTTAAGTAGATTTTTACTAGAAAATGGATTTTCTAGAGGAAAAATAGATAGCACATTGTTTATTAAAACTAAAAATAAAGATATGCTTATCATTCAAATCTATGTGGATGATATTATTTTTGGTGCTACAAACGAAGAACTATGTAACAACTTTGTCAAATGTATGCAAGAAGAATTTGAAATAAGTATGCTGGGAGAATTAAATTACTTCTTAGGACTTCAAATTAAGCAAAACAAGAATGGAACTTTCATAAATCAATCTGAGCATATAAGGGACATGCTTAAGAAGTTTGACATTGAAAGTAGCAAGTCTATTGGCACTCCAATGGGTACATCCATAAGTCTTGACAAAGATAAAAAGGGAAAACCAGTAGATATGAAGTATTACCGTGGCATGATAGGAAGTCTACTATATTTGACAGCCAGTAAACCGGATATAATATTTAGTGTATGCATGTGTGCTCGATTTCAGTTAGCCCCTAAGGAATCACCAAATAGTCATAAAAAGAATTTTAAGATACTTGATAGGTACTATTGACTTAGGTCTATGGTATCCTAAGGACACCGACTTTGAGATGATCAGCTATTCGAATGCTAATTATGTTGGATGTAAGATTGATAGAAAAGGCACAAGTGGGACTTGTCACTTTCTAGGATGGTCTCTTGTCTCTTGGTTCTCTAAGAAACAAAACTCTATAGTTTTTTCTACTGTTGAAGCTGAGAATGTAGCAGCAGGTAGTTGTTGTATACAAACACTCTATATGAAACAACAATTAAAAGATTTTAATTTAGAATATTTAGCAATTCCTATAAAGTGTCACAATACAAATGTGATAAACATCTCTAAAAATCCTATATCACACTCAAGAACCAAACATATAGCCATAAGACATCACTTTTTAAGAGATCATGTGAAAAAAGAAGATATCATACTAGAATTTTTGTTAATACAAGTGACCAATGGATGGATATTTTTACCAAACCTCTTCTAGAAGATAGATTTATATCTATAAGAAGAGAACTTGGCTTATTACACAATAGGGAAGTTGCTTAGAAGGATACATGATGAGTGCTAAGAGAAATTTTGAAAGATAAATGAGGTCAGGTGACTGACCCTTAATCCTCAGTTGACTAACATGCTACTGTCTGGAAAAATATTAAAATACGCTAATTGTCAGGTGACTAACCTTGAGTTCAGTTGACTGATTGACGGAATTTTAAATATGAACAGTACGCAAACCCTAAAATTTCAAGCCCCCGGTTAACTAACCCTAGTTTGCTCCTCCCATCTCTTCATTCTCCTTTGATCTTTAGTGCACCTACACCTAAAAAACCACCGATTGATCTTCAAAACTCATCACCCTTCATCATTCCCTCATAAAAATCTAGGGTTTTACCATTCGGTTTGAACTTACGATGCCTAGAACAAAGATGGCAGGGCGTAAGACTTCTACGCAAGCTGATGATGATTCTTCAATCGAGCAATGGCTTGTCGCTCTAAATGCTAAGCAGTTATACAGAGATCATCTCCATTCGACGGATCCAATTATCGGTAATGTTCTTGATACTTCATTTTTCAAAGAAGTTTTTCTCGACATCCTACCCATGTTTAAGAACCTTGGTTGAAAATTTTTCATTACCTATCAAGCCAAAGGCCATTTTCCTAAACTTATAAAAATTTTCTACGCCAATTTGGTTAAAGGGGGGTCGGTAACCACTACCAAAGTCTTGGGCAAATCCATTGCACTTACACCACAAACCCTGGGTACTATCTTCAATATATGCCAAGGCGAATTCGAATGTCCTCCTTTTAGACAAACATGGATTATGGAGCAAGGATTTACTCCCAAAGAATTTCTACCCCTGATTATGGTTGAAGCACCTATTTACTTTGGACATCCTCCATTGTACAAGCAACTAAATCTCCAAGCCCAAATCCTCCAAAAGATCATCACATACAACATCCTCCCTCAGGTTGGTTCTCATGACTATATGACTTACCTAAACTGTTTTATTATGTGGTATTTTCTGAAAGGAAAGAAGCTGGACTTATCAAGCTTAGTCGTTAAATGGATGATTTCTCGTATTGAAGCCCTCCGAGTCACTCTACCTTATGGAGTAATTTTGAACCTCCTCTTTGCTCATTTTCATGTTTCCAAATGGCTTGTTTGTTAAATGTACCCATTATGATCTTTTTTGTTCTACTACGCTTAATAAAATGGGGTATGAAAAACATGAGCAAGGTTGGTTTCCCAAAGGAGGTAAAAGGCAAAGACAAGCTCCTGCCGCACGACCGCCAGTTCAGCACCCCACTCCTCAGGATGATGTTGCTCCTTCCTGGTTCCTTCCCTTTCATCACCAAATTACCACCTTCAGTAGTGACATGAGATCGGGACTTCACTCTCTTCAAGAGAATTTTGCTTCTCTTCAGACTAGCTACTCCTCACTTGATCAGAGGGTTGGTTGTATTGAAAAGCATCTAGCTATGTAACGACCTGCTTAATTAACATGATTTTTTTTTCCACTGTAATAATTATCATACTCTGATACCATAACATTATCCTAAGCAGCGACAAGCATAATACAAATAAACATTTCCATACATAATGATATACCATATTGTACAATACCAGAGTGCTATCATGTTTCCCAAAAGAATATATACATGTGTTACTAAATCCCCAAAATTGCCCTCAGCTAGCTAGGGCAAATACAAAAACCCTCCACTGTACGCACTTTGCTATCAGGGCACTACATACGCCCCTCTACCTACGAGCCTGATCTGCTCGCCTACCTGGATCACCTAAAAAAGGTTTCAACACTGAGATGAGCCAACACTCAGTAAGATGATATATGCTATTACTAGTGTGTGGCAAATGAGTCATTATATCATAAAAATTCGTTTCCATATAACCATGTATATCTGGATCTATAAATACAGTACAAATCATAATATTCATTACCATTTTCATGTCATTTAACACATTTGTATTTAAGTTACTATTCAAAATACTTCTCATATACATAAATAATTCCCTTGTCTCTGTAAATCAAAATATACATAATTATAACTATAAACTTTCCCCTGTGGATATCTGTATATCATGATTTAACCCCTCATGACAGGGTTGTGCGGCCCGTAGGTGGGATCTACACTGGTTGGCCGACCAGATAAATCACTATACTCCCTCGGTCGATCTGCCCACCTTTACCCATATCTGATGGGGAGTCTGTCCATGTCAAGGGCACTATACAATCGACCTACAACCTATTATTTGAATAGGCGGTTGCACTCTGTAAACTGTATACTGCATGTAGCTACGGTACCGTGCTCTGTAAATTGTATGGTCCAACAGGGTCTGATACTATATACATATTCATATATATACTCTTTCACTATTTTCATCATGTTTTCAAAATTACTATAACACTATCTTTCTGTTCTGTACATTCTATAACTGTAGCATCTCGATGCTATCTCTGTATAACTGTCTAAATATTATGTAAATGCTCTATCTGTATACTTTGAATGTTATGGTTAAAAAAAAAAAGGCATGCTTTGAACTCTGTAAATCATAATACTGGAACTACGTAATCATAATACTGTATCCGTAATTTGTATAATCATGGTGTTAAAATCCGTAAAATCATGGTACTGTAATTTACATAATCATAGCACTGAAATACATAAAATCATGAAACTACAACTCATAAAACATACTCCCATACTACATACATATTCTCAAGTTACACCATACTTGAGTACATAATTTTCATAAATAAATACACTGCATAATATTTAGAAATTTCCTAACATAGCATATATCCCTTACCTTATCTCTAAAAAACCCCTACTGTACTCTAACCCGATAACCGTAGGGCCTCCTACAAAACACCCTGAAACCAATATTTTCTAGAACTAAACATCTGCATTTTTTTGCCTGTATCATTTCCTATAACTACCACAAGGTCAAAAGAAGACTAAAAGGTCTTACCCTGAATTTGGGATGATTTCCAACTCTGATTTCCTGACGATCCGCTCCGGTAGATGCATAGAGAACTCTACCAGGAGCGTCGTGGTAGCTTTGGATCGTCAATCCGGCGACTGGTGGGGCCGAAAATGAAGAGAGAAGGGAGAGAGAGTCGTAGGAGAGAGAGAGGAGAGAGAGAGCGGCGAGAGAACTGATAAAAATCCCGATTTTCCTCCTTTTATATTGTCAGATTCGTCGACGAGCCACGTCACTTCATCGACGAATCTTTAGTAATTTCGTCGACGAAGCCCTATATTCGTCGACGAAATTCAGACCACCCTAGACCCTTTCTCCGTATTTTCCCAATTTTCCTCCTTTTATACTGTCAGATTCGTCGACGAGCCATGTCACTTCATCGACGAATCTTTAGTAATTTCATCGACGAAGCCCTGTATTCGTCGACGAAATTCAGACCGCCCTAGACCCTTTCTCGGTATTTTCTCGTCGACGAAGCCTGGCAATTTTTTGAAATTTTGATTATTTAATATTATCTCCAAAATGTAATGTCATCGACAAACGCTCCGCGTTCGTCGACAAAGTCTACGGCCTCATTCTGTTTCTGTTTCTGTTTCTATTTTCTCTCCCTCTTATTATTAAAATATTATTATTCTTTGGGTCACCACAAGCTAGTTCTGTACGCGACATAAATCCTATGGACATAAGTTCTGCCAATGCTAGTGATGATGGTTTTGATGAAGAAGAAGAAGAAGCAACTGCCAAGGAAGAAGGTGATGATGAAAGTACTAGAGAAGATGAAGGTGATGCAGCTAATGATGATGACGCTACGGATGATTGATGTTTTTTTTTTTTGCTCTTTATGCTTTGTAACACAGTTCTATATTTTTTTATCTTCCGATGTTTTTACATTGTGTACACATCTGCATGAATATAATTCTCTTTTTTTGTGCTATTATGTGTCTTCATTTAACTTTTCTTTGATCCTCTTCTCTTTTTGATTGATGTCAACAGGGGGAGAAAGCTTTGAGAGCAAAATTGAGAAAAAATATGAAAAGCAAAAATTGAGATATAACTACGTAAGGATGATATTGAATTTTTTTTAATTCAACTAAGATTCAAACTGAGATATGTACATTGTTGGCATTGATAAAAACTTATACATGGTTATATTTAAATATGAACTTAAATTAATTCTGATAACATCTGATATTTCATTTTTCAAATATTGTTAAGAGTATGCTTGTTGTAAGGGGGAGTCTTATTAAAGTTCACTCACTTTTGTTCCTTATTTGTCATCATCAAAAAGGGGGAGATTGTTGGCCTAACAAGGCTTACGAATCTTATTTTAATGATAAAAAATCAAGGAAACTTAACATGTTTGGTTAAGTGATGATGTTTCAGGTAACTCAAGTATCAAGATCAAGTGACTCAAGTGATCAACATCAAAGAGCTTGACAAAGTCTATGAAAAGCTCGAACTTAATGTGACAAGATTTCATGAAGCTAAAGACAAAGCTAAAAGTCAAGCTCAATATGAAGAATGGAAGCTATACATGAAGACTTAGTGATTAGAAGAGTCATAGTATTTAAGAAGCATCATGTAAGTACTTCAAACATTTCAATATGAATAAATGAAGCTCTTAGGAATCTTTTATAGACTTAGAGACCAATTTTTTAAAACCCCGAAAAATGTTCTTTAATTAAGTTACATTGAAGCTTTTCAAAAATTGAAGAATCAAAGTCTTGAAAATCATAAAATTGTGGTGACTGACCTGTTCTGATCAGGCGACTGACCTTTTTATGCTGAAAAAATTTGGGAAACAGAATAGACCTAGTCGACTAACCCTATGAGTCTAGGCGACTAACCCCATTCTAACTTTGAAATCTCGCTATTTTTTAAAAAGATCATATGATTGACCCCGATAATCCAGTCGATTGACCTTCGTAAAATTCAAATTTAAATAGTGAAGAAAAGTTTCCAAACAAGTGGAACTTAACATATTTGGTTGAGTAATGATATTTCAGAATTTAAAAATGAGAATACAAAGTAAAATGAACACAAAGATGAGTCAAAGCATGGATGCAAAGATGATATCTATTAAAGCTTGAAGATCATGAGAGTGTGGATGTTAAAGAGAATGTGCTAAAATCTTAAAGCTTGAAGACAAGGGAGCCAAAGAAAAGCAAAGCAAGAGAGTCAAAGAAAAGCAAAGAGAGAGAGCTCAAAAGACAAGCATGAAGACTCAAGCACTTAGAATGTCTAAATTCATAAGAAGTCTTTATGTAAGTACTTCATATTTTAAATATCTTTTGAAATATTTTTGAAGCTCTTTAGGTTACAAAGACTTAGAGACCAGTTCTTAAAAAATCCTTGAAAATGATTTTGAAAAGTTATATTTGAGTCTTTCAAACAACTAGAGTTTAAAAATCAAAAATGAAAATATTTGGAAAAAGAATGGACTGATCTACCGACTGACCAGGATACACTAAGATTGGTCAGCCGACTGACAAATACCAAGAATGAATTAAACCTGCTCAGCCGACTAACAGATTGAACTAAAATTAGTCAATCGAATGACAACCTGGTTTGTCCAGCCGACTGACCATTTTGAATGTGGCTGAGTTAACTGAATGACATTTTACAGAATGTAATTTTTGGCAAACAGAAAGGCCTTAGCCGCCTGTCCAGCCCACTGACTCCACGGGATTTTAATTTTTAAACTTTAACAGGAAAATTCTAAAAATTAGTTTTTCAAATATAAACGTTATAAAAACTTGGTGGACACTCCAAGTAACTTGGGGAACAAGGAAACTAATCCTAAAAAATCTATAAATACTCCCTTAACCCCAAGAAATTAATAACCAAGGCAATCACACAACATTCTTTTATTCAAACTCTCAATCTCTCTCAAAGTTCTCTATTACTCACACTCCATCTGGGAGATATCTTCTCCATTTCTGCTGATTCACAAGCCTACGGTTCTAATACTGAGTTTTCTCAATTACTAAAGAACTCTTGGTGATCTCTTTACTTGAGTTTCATTTCTATTTCATCTTGATATTTAAATTCTTGAAGTACATAGTGCTGAAATTGTACTAATCTACTCTGTTTGAGAATGTTCTTGTACATAGAATTTACTTCATATTTCTTGTAGTTCTTGGACGATTCAAGGTGTTTGGATCATTGACCAAGCATGGGATATCGCTTGGAGAGGTGATTACTCTAGCCTATTGAAGGAGTGCCCAAGCGTGGGGTATCGCTTGGAGAGGCGAGCTCTAGCCTACTGAAGAAGTGTGTAACGGTTTTGTTCCATTCGAAAAGGAACTGGTTTAGTGAATCCTTTGGTGGTTTGCCAAAGGTGAGGACGTAGATTGGGGATAAGCCAAACCTCATAAAAACCCGGTGTCACTCTCTTTCTCTTACTCTCTTTAATTTTCAGCAAACATATAAACTGCGTGGATGATTTAATTTCATAATCATATATACTACATAATTTGGATTTTAAATAAGCTAAAGTTTAATTTGGTTTTGGGGTTGCGAAAACCGAAAGGGAGTACGTTGGTTGATCAATACTTTGCAAAAACCTCAAAGGGAGCACGTTGATTGGTTAACACTCAAAGACAAATTAACTAAGAGTTTATTTAAATTCTGAATTGTTGGGAATTTGAGTTGTGGTCACCATTGAAGAAATAAATTTCATTCTCTACAGGGCTTGCATAAAATTTCATTACCACGGGGCTTACATATATTAGCAAGGCTGCAAACAAAAAAAAAATATCTTAAATTCTTGAAAAACTGAAAATTGCTAAAAGGCTATCTTGGTTGGGTATTTGTGGATTGAATACTTTGATTGTTGAATGGTTAGTTGCTTGTTTAAGTTTTATTTACTTGTGTTGTGTTGAATACTTTAGTTGCTGGTTTGTGGATTGAACAAGTAAATAAGCTTTTGCTAAACAAGTAAATAAGCTTTTATTGTGTATTGGATAAATCAACAAAAAGTCAAGAATTCATTAAAAGAATTAAAAGAGGTTAAGGATTCTTGAAAAGTATTAAAAGAAATTTTTTAAAACCAACTCACCCCTCTCTTGGGACTACACCTTAGATTAAAATTTTTCCATCTATAAATACATGTTATATCAAAGGATTAAAGACACCAATACATACAATCAACATTCAAGCATAATACTTTCTACTCTTCAAAGATCATCTTGCTAAAACACTTTTGCTGAAGTTTTCTACTGAAATTATGCTAATCAAAGCCTACGGTTCGTTGCTTTTTACTGAGTTTCTCAATCTAAGAAAGAACCCTGGTGATAAATTCTTGAGCTTCATCTTTCTATATTGAATTTAATTGAAGTATATTTGTTTTAAATTGTACTAATCTGCTCTTGCTAAAAGAGTTTCTTTGTACACAAGAATTATTTTTATTTCTCTTATTGTTTTTTACGGTTTAGGATTCTTGAATCGTTGGACTACCGAGCATGGGGTATCGCTTGGAGAGGAGGGCTCCATCCTACTTGAAGGAGTGTGTAAATAGTTTGCTTCGCCTGATTAAGGGAGTGGTATAATGAAATCATTTGGTGGTTTGCCTAAGGCGAGGACGTAGGCGGGTATAGCCAAACCTCGTAAAATCTCGGTGTCTTTCTCTTCCCTAAAACTCTCTTTAATTTTCTACATATGTAAATTGCATGGATGTTTACTTAATTGCTAAAAATAAATATTCATTGAGAATTGCAGAAACCTTGATTAAAGAAAGTACATTGATTGCGAAAATCTTGATTAAAGGAAATACGTTGATAAATATCAAAAGTTTATTAATATACACAAACTCAAGTAATTTGTTTGATATCAAAATCTGTGTTTTTGGAAGCTTGCTGAAATTTTTATTTTGTTTCATATTGTGAAATCAAGCTTACCTTATTGATTAAGTGTTGATCATCGCAAATCAATTATACTTGTGTGATTGTAATTAATTTAATCTAAAAAAAGGCTATAACTATATTAAAGTTTCCTAAGAAATTTTAAAAACCCAATTCATCACCCCCCCCCCCCCCTTCTTTTTCATGGGAGTACACCTTACTTCTCAATATGTACCTAGCACACACTCACCTCACCACCATGGAACCAAAAGGGGAAAAAAAATTTTAGGCCCTCTCTATTTGATGATGATCAAAGGGGGAGAAATTTTGTTGGTGTTACATGTATGAGGGAGAAATGTATGTGGGGGTAGAATGCATATGAACTCAATTTTATAATATGTATGTTTAAAGCTCTAATATGAAAAATATAATTAAATATTTTTATGACTTATATGCATAAAGTAAGGGGGAGCAAATTGTAGATATGCATATAGTAAGGGGGAGCATATTTTAGTCTCATTCTAGAATATGCATAATATGAGGGGGAGCTTTAAATTTTAGCCTATAGAGAACACCAATGGTTTGCAATCATAAAAAAGGGGGAGAATTTTAGCCTTAGAGGCTATGTGAGATTAGTTGTATTGTTTTGATGATAACAACCCATTAGTGGTTCTAGGTGAACTTTTCTTTGCATAATAAGCTATAGTAAGTCAAACTCAAGTGCAAAGATTAAGTAAATTAGTAATGGGTTAGACATCATCAAAAAGGGGGAGGATGTTAGCCTTGTTGGCTACACTATCATGGTCTTATGTGTTTTGATGATATTAACCTATATATAATTTCTAGTGTTTTCCATCTTTGCTGATCATGTTTAGTACAGGTTCAGTAGCAATTACATGAAGTACTAAGATCAGAGGCAAAGATCAGACCCAGTTGACATTCGAATAGGAAGATCAAATAGACATGTACTCGAAAAGGACTCAAGCACATCCAAGGAAGCTTAATGTTATATTATATGTAATGGGGTGTGTGTTTGAGGTAGTTTATGTTGTAACTCTTGCATTTTGTTTCTTACATGATTTCTGAGTAGGAGTTGAGCAATTGCATGCATACTAGGACACATGAGTCTATAGGATTTCACCTAAGTCAACAAACTCACATACATGGTTTTCAAAGTTAACTTAAAGAGTTTGTCAAAAGAATCCTAAACTTAAATATGTTTTTCAAAGGGACAAGTTTTCATTATCTTGGTTTTATAAACGTTTTCATACTTAGTCTTGGTTATGTCAAAAAGAGTTTTATGTCCTAAGCACTCAAGAAAGTCAAGTATATTTTCATAAAGGAAATATTATGCATATAAGATATCGAAATGAATTTTCAAATGTGTTTTTATTACACAAGATATCTTATACTCAAGGGGAAACTCATTTGGACAAGTACTAAACTCTATTAGACTTAATATATTTCATATACTTTTGTCCAAGAATGTTTTAATTGTTTAAAAGGCTTTTTGGTTGGGTTTAAAACCTAAGTTATGCACCTATAAAATTTCCTAAATACCCTTTGGTTTTTGGGGCATAACTTTTTCTAGAAAATTCGAAAAAGAACGATCTTGGTGTCCCTGGAAAGCTAAGAAAAAATCCCACAATTTTCATGTTGATGACTTTTTCTGATTCAGGGTACTCATTGATGATAACATGGGATTCGTCGATAAGTTGTTAATCAACACTAGTCGTCGAGTGCAGGGCACTAGTCAACGAGCCCAACGGGCAGAATGATGCTAACGGGCAAAAATGGCTAGTTTTATTTGAGAATTGCTCTAAACGGTCCAATAACGGCTATTTAGGTATTTTGGCTATAAATACAAGATATTAGGCTTGTTTAGATATGGTTTTGGTGATTTATACAAGTCCATAGTGAAAAATATCATTTTATTTAAAACCTAGCACTTTGCATTTTTATTATTCATTCCAAGTGCTCCATCTCTCTTGCTCACTTATCTTGTTTGAATCATTTCTTGAGAGAGTAGTGTGAGGTTTGATTGTATTTGATATCAGCTCATTGTGAGGAGCATTGCTCTATATTATCCATCATCTTGTAAAAGGTTCTTTGTGAACCGTTGTTAGTGAAGGTTCTTTGTGAACCGAAGTGAAGGCTCTTGGTGAGTGTGGTAGGGATTTGTTCTCGAGTGTAGGGATTTGTTTCCAAGTTTTTTAAGGCTTCTCCACCGGTGAAGGAGTATCCTTAGTGGATTGTGGAATCCTTGATTTTGTGCTAAGGCGTGGACGTAGGCTTGGTACTGAATCACGTTAAATACCGGTGTTAAGCTTTTCTTTCCCCATACTCTTTATTTTTTGTCTTGTGCATGATTTATATTTTGTATTGTGATATAATTGCTTGCCATCTTACTAAGACTATTGTTTTATAGAGAGAAATTTTTAATATGCGAAAAGAGTCATTCACCATTCCCTCACCCCCCCCCCCCGGCCCCCCCTCCCCCCTCTCCCCTCTCTGACTCTACATTATATATCCACTGCAGGGCACACATATATACTCCACGGGCTACAATGACTAACAAGGGCTAATGCTACTACATCCTTATCTAACCTAAAGGTTCATTTCAAGTATAGAGCTAGTGAAGTTCGATGCAAGAAGGGTTAAGGAACAGATAAACAATTATTTTTAACAAACAATTGCAAACAACAATAGAAGAGTCAAAGATTTAACCAATTTAATTCAAGGTAATCAATAGCTAAACCTTGGCTCAACTCTCTAAGGTTCCCAGTGGAGTTGCCAAGTTGTCGACGCGTCTCAACACTCCAACTCCATGGCAACTGGGCTAGTAATTATGAAAAATGGTGTGTGAGATTTTGGGTTTTCAAAAAAAATATTCAACAAAGTCATGACTATCTTGTTATTTTCTTAGGTGTGTTTAGTTCACCTAAATATCTATACCAGTTTCAGCCTCTAAGATAACCTTAGGTCAGAAACTAGTAGTCTTGATTTGCATAACTACAGTAGGATTTGAAAGTTCGGTTATACAGGGGAAAGGTATTTGTGCCCCCCGCATAATCATCCTAACAAACGATACTTGACTATCCTTTGATTCCCCGTTTGAACTTCTTTTCTTACTATTTTTAAGATGTTCCAAAAAAAAATTTTATTTAGTTTTGAATTGTTTAAATTTATATAATTTCATATAATCATATGAGGTATATACATTATATTTAATAAATTTCTTATATATGGATAAAATAATCAAAATTTTAGACACATGACATTATTAAAATATCAACATCCGATAATTTGACTTATAATCTAAGTTAGGCTAGCTATTAAAATTTTTTACTAGTTGCCATATGTTACAACTCAAAGACCTCAATCTTAGTTCAGAGCGAAGAACATCCATGGAAAAGCAGGCACTAAGTAAGCTTTGTCCTACTCATTTAATCCATTAATTTAAGAATTGGAGCGTTCACCCACTGCTGTTCTGCTCAAAGTCCAAAAAAATATCAAGAGAGTATTTTTATCATTTTTTTTTTAGCATAATTTAGTGATCAAACCAAAGGCACGGCGATAACAGTTACAAATCTCGTTTATTTAATTAACTAGCTAGAATAAAGTGTTAGTAAAAATTAAAATTTATTCCTAAAGATGTAGTAAGTGGAAACAGTTAATATTTTACATAAATTGTAAATTTAATGTGAATAACTAATATTTTATTTCACAATGGTTCTGATAGTTTGGTTTTCATGTTAATTTTGGAAGTGGATTCAGATGTTCTAGGAAAATTGGAAATTTGATTTTTTAACCCTAATAATCTACCCTGGCCTCCAGAGAAGTTTAATTAAAAAAGAACATGTGACAGTCACTACTCCAGCCATCCAGTACAGAGTCTACACAAGCAGCGTAGATTGTTTGGCTGCCAGCGTATTCAAATTGTAAATCAAAACCTTCTGGTTTGCTAAAGCATTATAACCTTTAATGATGCTGGTGATTTCGTTGAAGAGGCAAGTGGCTTTCCAAAAGCATCCTTGCCATCGGAATCATCCCATGTGAAGATCTGTTTGGTAATTTTGTAGGATGGGCTCACGTAATTTCATTTCATGCTCAGGCCACTTCATCTTGTTGCCTACGTTAATGTTCGTTCCCAATTATCCTCCCTAGAGATTTAGAACCAAACTTCTTGTTTTTAGCATGCTACGCGAAGGTTGAAGCCCTCAGGGGTCCAATATTCATGGCGATCAACTATTTTCTTTTGCCCAAACCACACTGAAAAATTAGGCTCCGCATGATATGGGAACGGGCAACCAACCAACCAGAAACTATCCATCGAGACAAATGAAAAAAAACTCATGTTACTATTTACTATTGGTACAAATAATAGCTTTACATATAATTATATAACTATAATTTCTTCAAATTTGCACAAAACAGAGTCCGGTGGTAATTTTGAAAACCACCTATTATCTCGCACACTCGATGGGAGCCCATTCTCCCCACGCATACAATACACTCTAAAATTTACAGTGCAAACAAAGGACTGCTTTCCTCTCAACACAATGTATGATAGGAATTTATATTTTTTTTTTTCTTAATGAAAAAAAAAAAAGGGGAGGGGGGGTAGACAGGAGGCATCAAGCACAATTACTTTGATACCTGGTTTTGTGCCTGATAGCCCGGTGGCTTAGATTGGCTAGCTGCAGACATCACACGCAAGCGTCTAGCAATTTCTGTAAATGAAGGTCGAGCCACGGGATCAGGGGCCCAACATTGCTCCATTAACAATCTCCATTCAGGGTCGCAGAAGCCTGGCACAGGTGGCCTCAATGTGTTATTTACAATGCCTCCTGCATGCAAGGGAGATTAATTTTTGAAGAAAGAATCATATAACAATATTGAAATTATTGAGGATGGGACAGCATAGGCATTGATGTGATTAACACAAAGAGGCCTCCACCGACGGATTTTGATTAGAAAAAAGTGAACCAAAAGAACTGGTGTCTCAAACAAGGTCTTAAATTTTGATTTTGACTAAAAATTCGAAGCTCCAAAAGTACAGAATTTCGATTTGAAAAAATGATGGATATTTAGTAGGAAAGCATGGAATTCTCTTTATGAAACTATTACAATGGTTAATATACATAATAACGTAAGTTCAGTACTAATATATTACAAATTAAATACATCTATGTTGTGTATGAGGTGCAATGGCTGTAATACAATGTGTATTAAACATATTTGTAATATAATGTGTATTGAACACATCTGATTAATATAAATGAATTTCAAATATCAATTAAATATAATTTATTATACAAATAAAGATAATTTAGACATGAATGGTTAAATAAAATGTCATTGTAAGTTCAAATTTTCATGTAATTTCAAATGCACTTGTAATGATCTTTTGTTTCTATCAAAAAGAAAAAAGATAAATTAAGGGAGAAATTTCATTTTGCGTCAAAAATCTCACATTTGAATTCCAAGAAAATTTTATTCTATAGTTAAAATTTCGACATTTTTCACTAAAAATTTTGAGATTTTGATAAATTTCCGATGATTGGTTGAAATTTCAATGGCAATATGTAAGATGGAAATCAACTACAATTTTGATTTTGAGCTGAGTGTGATCGAAAATGGAAATTTCAATGGAAATTTTGACAATTTTGTGGAAATTTAAGACCATGGTCTCAAGTGATAAAAAATTCCAGAAAGAAAATGTAGCAGTTGACATGTAGTGAGCCACTAGTGAAGACAGAAAGATAACAAGTTTTCCCAGTGACACTGCCAGTGTTAAGTTTCTGTTCACAATAACAGCACCATCAGATGGTCCAAAGCATCTATCCTAGAAAGGTGCTAGTTTCTCACATGTTCTTCAATATGTTAAAACAAAAGAAGAAAAAAAAAAATTTTATAGAACATCCAAAAGTTACGCTGGGACAAGCAATTAATTGTAACCCAAAGCTACATATCTCATGTGCACTTGTTCTGCAGGCTAAGGACTGGACTCAGTAATTGGGCTGAATTTGCTGTGGTAATTATCCTATCCCATATTTGGTCTGGCATCTATAGGGACGGAAAAAGGATGACATGAAATTTTTTCTTTCTTTTGGAATTTCAGGCTTACAAGATGCTGTAGCCTGCGCTTGCCAGTGCAGAAGGCAGTCAGCTCTAGCCCATGTGCATGAGCTTAAGGAGCCCCCTCTAGCCTATATCCTATCCTATGCTTTCGTAAGAGCGTTTAGACAAGCCTAACCACTCTTAACCATGAAATGAAAAATCGTCATGGCACAACTAATTTTCAGTAAAACATATATATGCAAATATTGTGGGGAGAGAAATTATGAACACACCTATGATTGCTCCATAATGCATATTAGCATAAGGCTCCTCACCAGTGAGAATCTCCCATAAGACAATACCAAAGGAGAACACATCAACCTGCAAATCAACAAAAGCAGGAAAGCAATACTTGCACGAGTGAAGAGATGGAAACACGGATAAATAAATAGGAAAAAAATCCATATAGCCATAGTCTCATTTCAATAAGCTGTGGGTGAAAGATAAAGAAACTTCTGTGATATAATCCATCTTCAGTGAGAAATTTATCTGCACTAAAGCCTCACCAAGAGAAATGGAGGGATCAGGACAATGTGAGAAGTAGGATCATAGAAATAGATTAAAATGAATTCTAAAACCTAACATGACATTCATTTACGAACAAAAGAGAAACATGGCTAACCAAGGAAACTTTTACAGTGGGGGCAAATAAATATATTTTATATTTTTCAAAGTATTTAAAATGCACATGCACTCACATTTAACGCTAGTAACGGTTATTTCAAATAACATTCATTTACCTAAAAAAAACAAAAAACAAAACAAAACAAAACAAAAGAAGCACTTCTTAGCATGTTATTACACTTGATTAATTTTCTCTATCTTGTTTAGTTCTCTCAAAAACTAGATCTTTCATGTTCGTAGTTTTTAAGAGAATGAGCAAATATTATTTTCAGTGGGGGCAGTTCCTTAATATTCCAACAACTTTTTATCTTTAGAATCTCTGTGGGGACAATCTGCCCCCACTCAGCTCTGCAGATCTGCTACTGTCAAGCGCATTTTCCTAAATCATATGAGAAACAACCACTTTTTTCACACTAACATCATATTTTTTTCTCGTAAGTATAAAAATAAATAGCATACGCCCCAACCTACCTTTTCAGAAACCTTGCTACTGCTACCATTCAATAGCTCTGGAGCCATCCATGGGAGGGTTCCCCTTACACCACCAGTAACTAAAGTGTTTCTTTTGATTTTTGATAAACCAAAATCACCAACCTGCACAAAAACAGAATTCTTTTATTCCTCCCTGATCCAATATGATGTAACACATCATGTCACTAGATATTAAGATAGACATTACAGTACTCAACATTATAACCATACTAACGACAGGAATACAGGCACTGCTAAATCTAACACCATTACAGTCACCTTGCAAATGGGCCGCAAAGGATCCTTCAAGTTCACAAGCAAATTGTCACATTTTAAATCGAAATGCACAATATTCTTAGAATGCAAATATTCCATTCCAAAAGCTGCATCCATTGCAATTATGAGCCGCTTGCGACGATCAAGGTGCCTGGACATTCGCAAATCATGCAAGTGGAAGAAGAATAGAAAAGAGGGCTGTCAAACAGCTCAAAGAGAAATGCAACTAAAAATATTACCTATCTTTACAAAGCAAAACACGCCTAAGAGAACCATTCACCATGAATTCTGTCACTGTGGCTAGTGTTCCCCCTGGTCCATCCTGCACTACACCATAAAATGCTACCACATTGGGGTGGTGAAGTTTTGAGAGTATTTCAGCTTCGCGCCAGAACTCCACTGTCTGTAAAGTATGATTGCAGGTTATCCAATAAGGAATTAGGGAAATTTATCGAACTTCCTTGATAAGTGTAAAACAATGAAGAAAGAATTGTAAATTAACTTGTGCACACTGCTTCATTCCAGCTATCTACAGTTAACATAGTCCTTCCCATCTTTTACTCTGTATATGTTAATCATCTTGCCACCAAAACACAACTTTACACATGTTCACAGGAGTACTCTTCCTTAAATCACTCAAAATTAAAAGCAAGCTTACCAATCTCTCCTGCTCAGATGAACGGCCCGTGAAACAGCTATTCTTTATCCGCTTAATGGCAACATCAGTTCCCCTCCATTTCCCATGATAGACAGTGCCAAATGTGCCAGAACCAAGCTCCTTCAGCTCTTCAAGATCTTCATTCTTAATGATCTGCTACGGTATGGAAGACAAAATCGACCAATGAAACACTAAATTCACCAAAGGCAAACAATTTATAGCCAGTACCATGACAAACTATTCTATCAAATAATTCAAGCACTCATGCATGAGTTAGAAAAGCCTTGAGCTTCAATATATCTTAAATGATATTTTTCTGTCTACTTTTTCATTGGGTTCCTTTTTCTGTGTTGATATTTTTCCCTCCCTTGAGAAAAGGGTTTTTGAAATTTGAATTGACAAGAACCACTTCATATACCATCTAACAGAATAAATCTTCAGATTTTCAGCAGCACAAACACACACAAAAAAAAAAAAGGGTCCATGCTGGACACTCTACATAATAATTTTCAAGGCAATATTTAATTTCACTCTTAATATCACAGTGATCCAGCACCAAACCAAATGTCCCCAATCAACCAAAAGTTTTGATCACAGGCACCTGGTCAAATGGCACCCTTGACTTGAACTCATCAAACAAGCCTCAAAATGTTGATTAGAAATTGCATAGCCGATGTCAGAACTGTACTAAACAGTAATAATGTATTTTTCAGAATTTTTATCAAAAATATTTGTATTTTCAAGAAAGCAGGTGTACTCCAGCATGCAGGTAGACCTGGCAATCAGCGGCAGATTAGCCGTTAATTGAATGATGAAACCCATATTTGACTAAGTAGCGATTCCGATCAGATAATCTACGGCAGATAGCAGATAATCCATCATTCCTAAGAATAACATTTTTTCTATTCAATCATTAATTTATTTTGTGACAATAATTGAAATTGTGTCTAAATTTATAATTTGATAAATCGTAAAACATTTAATAGCCAATCACAAAATTAAAAACATTACTAATTATTTAATAATCTCATAATTGTGCATTCATACAAGCAAACCTCGTAAGAATTCAAATAGAAAATATAATTTTTTGAAACTATAATCATAAAAATAAAATAACTAATAATCTAATCTAAATAGCAAACATAACTATTATTCAAACATAGTTCTCAAAAATGAACAAAAACCCACAAGTCAAAATGCAATTTTCCATTTAAATTTAAATATGAAAAGCATAACTATTCTAAAACTAATTCTTGAACAAAATAACTAATGAATTTTTCTCGAAAACTATAAACATTGTGGAAGAAGTCCCTTTAATCAATGGTAGTGCTTTAATTTGCCAATTATAGTGTCCAAACCCAGCAAAGCAGATTGGTTCAAATAATGTGGCGAATAAGACAGATAATCCAATGAGCAAATTATAATCCATACCCAACTAGTTTAATGTGCAGATCAGATATGAGTTAATTCAAGCGGGTCAAATTTGGTTCAAACAAACGAAGTTATATGCATTTAAGAATATTCTCACAAACATCAAATGCCGTTCTGCTTAAACTACAAAAAAAACCAAACAAAACAAACAAACAAATAAAAAAAACTGATAAAGAAAAAAAATGGGGCGGGGTAAACCGCCCCTTAATTGCCTCTCCCAAACCCCAGTTTATTTTTCTTTTTATGAGGGTTGGTGATATTACAAGGACCTCCATGGAGGTTGAAGACCCTGAAGTTGGAAACATTCGTTTCCACTCCATCAGTGGACTGTGAATTATGACCTCTGAAATAGATTGACTAAGCAAAAAAGCGGACATTTATACCTTATGGCCATTTGATGTCATTTTTTCTCTCCTTTTGTCTTTCTCTTATCTTTTTACTCCCTCATTCCAAATTTCCTTACATGGAAAGACATCTAATTTTATACTTTCCATTTAAAATTCTTTTTATCTCTTCTTCATCCACCAAACAATTATGAGTTTTCTACACACAAATACCGACTGGCAGGTTTGGTTCAATAGGTCAAAATTAAGAGTATAAAATACTAGATTTTTTAATGGACACCCTACCACTGATTTATCGTGGGGATTTTCTAATGACAACAGTCCAAGGGAGCTAAATTTCTTCTTATGACTTAAAAGTATCCATTTCTTCTTTTGTAGCCGATTGGTGGACACGTTTTGGGACAAAACCCCCAAAGTTGACAAAGTTTGCTATTTGTGTTTTTAGTCTCACTTGTAGTGCTAGTGGATGTGAGAGGAATTGGAGCATATTTGAGCAGGTTCTTAGTTCTTACAAATGCCACGTTTTCTCATTTCACTCATATGCAATTATCTTCTAACATCTAGAAATTTAAATGGCTTAAACTTAATTGTAGATTCATAAGAAAAAAAAAAAGGGAATAGATTAGAGCACAAAGATTGAATGCTCTAGTTTATGTGAAGTAAAACACCCAATTGAGGGAGAAAGCTATAAGAACAAGACAAAATTATGATTCAATATTGGTGGAGGAAGTAGATTCATATGATGAGTGGATCACCGTGAAGGAAGAACCTGCCCTTCCAAAATATACTTCTTGGTTTGATGATGAAAATATCTTCAAAGTAGATGCTATTGGAGTTTTTCCGGTGGTAGCATTTGAAGGAGATAATGCTGAAGCAACACAAGCTTGTGATAGCTCATATCCCTTAATTCCTAGTAGAAGGAAGACTAGTGATTACTGTGAGAACTTTAGTACCGTGCATTTGAAGTCATTTTTGAATCAACTGAATTATCATTTTATAATTTTCCATTTCTCCTAAGTCCTAACATGTAGCTTCATTGAATATCTAGGCACTCAAGACAAAGGCAAGAGGCCAAAAATGGTGACAATTAAGGAAGACAATGATGTTGAAGTGGGAGATGAGGGATTTATTAGTAGAACTCCTACTATAGATGAGTTTGATGAAGATAAGGACTTTGATGAAGACCTAGATAGCTCCCTTTGAACTTTGTTAATTTAGATTTAGATTCTTAGAATCTTGGATGATGAGACATTGCGGTGCTTTAATTTGGCTTTTTCACTTCTTTTATGTTTATTTAAGAGTTTAAACTTTAAAGCACGAAAAGAGTGTCCATTTTGTGATGTTATGGCTCATGCTTATCTTTTGACATGCATTATTTGAGTTTGTGAGCAAAAATCGGCCTATATGATACTTACGAATTATGTTTTTATTTTTTTCTCCATTATTCTAAATTTTTTCTCATTTTTAAATTATATATAATTTTAATTTTTTATTGATTATTTTTTAAAAATATAGTCCCAAAAGGCTTATGCCGTGCCTCGCCTCGCCAATGGTAAAATGCCTCACCTGACGCCTTTGCATTATAAAACATTGGGTCCAACCATTATGATAGAGACCATACTTGACAGCAATGACATCCCTCCAGAGGTGATTTTTCTCTGTCATGAATCTCCAAAGACATTTCCCTAAAAGGTATTTATTAAAGATAATAAGGGATCTGAGGCCAAGGCCACCCTTTTGTAAAGGTTTTCTAACCACTCCCCATTTAACAAGATGATATCTGAAAACCTCACCCATGTTCCTGCAAAGGAATTTTCTTTGGATGCCCTCTAATCCCTTGGCCACTGCACTAGGGATAGGGAAAAGAGACATAAGTAAACCGACAGATTGTACAGAGAACTTTTAATGAGAGTGAATTTGCCACCTTATGACAAGAAGTTCCTTTTCAAGCAGCGAGTTTCTTTTCGAACCTGTCAACAATGGGGTCTCAAATACCCTTGTCCTTAAACTTTGCTCCCAAAGGGAGGCCAAGATAGTTTATGGGAAAGGCACCATGTTTACAACCAAGGATACCTGCAAGTAAAGGATCATGATCGGCATTCCCCAATGGAATGATTTCACTTTTGCAAATATTTACTTTTCAACCTGAAACCACTTCGAAGCCAAGGAGGATGCATCTAAGATTAAGTACTTGTCCGGATCATTCTCACAAAAAATGATAGTGTCATCTGCAAAAAGGAGGTGGGTGATTTCCATGGAATCCATCTTCCTTCCAATGCTAAGACCTTTTAGAAGAAAAATAAGAGGGCAAAAAGAAAAAGAGAAACCAAATTGCATTATTCAAATTGCCAAACTCCTTGCGCAGTTAAAACAATGTTAATTGTCACTTTGCAGGCAAAGTAATTCTAATTTTTCAAAACCTAAAAGCAAGCTCCTATAATGTTGCCTAACCTCAAGGGAAGTCGATGAAAATTTCACAAACCGAAATGCTACGCCAAGAAAAGAAGGGGAAAAAATAAAGGTTCCTCACATATGTAAGGCTGGTCTTTCGGCTGTTTGGGCCCCTAAACTCATTCACTCAAGCAATCCCCTATAGCTCAATTATCAATGTTGCCCAGTGTTTTAAAAGGTGTTATTGAGGCGCGCCTCAAGGCGATTTGGGCCTAAAATGCCCTAAGGCGTGAGTGGAAATGCACAACTCCAGAAAGGCGTATGCCTCAGGTTGAAATGCTCGCCTTTTACGCCTCAAATGTAAAGGCATACACTTCGCTTTTGGGCTTCTTGATTTAAAACATAAATTAAAAAAGTCTAAAACCCTTTCCTCCCTCTCTTCGACGAAGCTTCTTCTCTCAACGAAACTTATGCTCTCTTGACGAAGCCTCAAAGTATCCTCCAGCGAGTCTTCTCTTCGACTATAGCTTCTACTCTCTCGACGAAGCCTCTAGTCTTATCCTCTCTCGACGATTCCTCTTCGAAGCTTCAGATCTCTCAACGAAGCCTCCAGTCTTCTCCTCTCTCAACGATTCCTCCAACGATTTCTCCAGTGACGATTCCTCTCTCAACGAAGCTTCTTCCTCCTCCCTCGACGAAGCTTCTTCTCCTCTCTCGACTAGAGTAGAGGACAGCCAGAGGGACACGAGTGCTCAAAGGGAAATCAAAGCTGTTGAACAGAGCTGGGAGCTATTGTGTCCCAGATTCCAAAATTCATGTTTTAAAATGCACCTAAGCTTTTTAATTTTTAAATTTAAAAATTAATGGGAACCATTTGTAATGTTTTGGCCTATATGATATTTTAAAATTATATTTTTTTCTCCATTATTCTAATTTTTTTCTTATTTTTTTACTATATATAAATTAATTTTATTTATTAATTATATAAAAAATACAGTCCCAAAATGCTTATGCCTTAAGGCTTACGCCTCACCTCGCGGAGGGTAAAACACCTCGCCTTACGCCTTTGCCTTTTAAAACATTGATGTTGCCTATAGCCAACTGTACATTTGTTTAACTAAGGAGATGAGGTCCAACTTCTAAAAATCAATAAAAGTCATTAAATTATAATTAATAAGGATTGGACCTCCAAAAATCAGCTCAGCATGATGTGCTGAGAAGATAAAAATTATGGGAAAATCGAATGGGAAAATTTATCAACAATCATTAAGCTTTTAATAAAAAAGAAAAAAGAGGGGGCAAAAGCAGTGGGCCTGTTTAGTTGTGGGAAATAGTTTTCATTTTTCCATTAACAGTCATTCAAAAAAATGCAAAAATGCCACCTTGTTTTACAAATTTTCAATATTATATGGAGAAATTGGCAAACAATAAAAAGATGCTTTCCAGCTTTCTCCTACAACTTTTATAAGATTAGAAAGCAAGGTGGCATTTTCGTAATTATTTGGAAAACCGAAAATGGAAAATGGAAAATAGAAAATGGAAAATGGAAAAAGAAAACCATTTTCCACAACTAAGCAGACCCATTATACAGAAGCATAAGAAGCAGTTCTTTAATTATTATTAATATTATAATAGTAATAACAACAATAATTTTCAAGCAAACCAAAGCAGGTAGGATAGATTGTCTACATAACTTTAAGGTAAAACGGAAAGTTCTGGGAATAGTGTTAACAATGCTATAATGCTAGTGGTGGCAGTACCAAAGGTGACTGCAATACCAGCCATGGCTGCAGCACTTATGGTGGTGGTGTTGTGCAATCGTGATTCCAGCAGCAACAATGAAAACATGGTAACGATTGGCTACAGTGGAGATGATGAAATATGGCACAAACGGTGATTGACAGTAACAGATCCCTTAATGGCGTGACAACCACATTTAAGGTTATTGGGCAGCGTGAGCTTGAGACAGAGATGATGCATATAATTGTGTGTGCACACCTATATCAGTGCATCTGTGCTGGTTGTTGCAGTTGCATTGGTTATGTTGAAGATCAAGATGATGGTGATGTCATTATTAATGAAGTTGTAACTAGAAGGAATTCTTATTCATATGCATTAGTAGTGATAATGGACGAGAAGGTGTATGATCGAGACGCAAACTTTTTTATTTTCTTAGAAGTCAAGTAAACTATTTGCCTTTTCTGATCTTTTGATTTTGTAAACTAACTTAGAAAAGCTGCAACAGCCTTCCCATATTAATGTCATCACACTCTCATGCAGTTTGCGAATTCTCTCACTTGCCTCTCCTCATTTCTTAATTGCCAGAATCTGCAGATGAAAAGGATGTCATCACTAAAATTATAATTTTTAATTGTAAACTCAAAAGAATATTTACCTAGAATTTGGGAGCTTATTCTTTAATTGCAGAAACAAAAAAAATTAATAAAAATATCCTTTTAAATTGTTTTCTTGTTGGTATCACTACTTTCTATCACCATTCTTAGCAGGCAGTAACTGATAAAGTATGAAATTCAGCAACAGCAAACTTGAGGAGTCAGGAGAGGTTAATGTCATTTTTGAAACATCAAAGTCCAGAAAATTATTAAAAACTAGTTGAAATAAGAGTAATTTTCTGAAATAGCTTTATAAATTGTTACCAAACATAACTTCTACCAGCTTTTTAGCTTCTAAAAGCAACAAAAGAACTCCAAAGAAGCTAATCCAGAGAGCATTTTAACCATCACCAATTATAGAATTAATATTTGTTAGAAAATATAAAACTTGCATGAACTATTCCAAGTGTGCAAAACAAAGAGTTTATCCACAGCCATATTGCACATCTATAGAGCCAACAAACTATAGACACCATACCTGCAAGGTGCTAATGTCAAAATCTCCCAGGGAAAGATCCACAAGAGGTGCACCAGGATTTTGTATCATTAGGTTCCCTTCCTAGAAGTGATAAGCATAGTTAGAATCTGGCCATGGGTAACTAACTGGTCAAGAGTTCAAAATTAACCCCCAAAAAAAGACATTAAACAAAGTTACCTCATACTCCGATTCTGGTGCTCTTGCTTTCACTGTAACATTGAACTGCACACTTTCATTGCCATTGATTTGTGAATCTGAATGCAAATCCATGGTGTTAGGTTGAACATTAGTGGAGGTCTCTCGGTGAATGTTCTCATCAAAATTTATATGGGAATCCATATGACCATCAGTTTTTAAAGGTGTAAAACTGTATAGAGGAGCCTCTTCTTCAATATTAGCAAGCGGAGATGAGAAGCCAGCAGGATCCTGGTCTATAAGGGAAACATCTTTTCTAATATCCTGGGCCAACTTTTGGAAAAAAGACCAATGCTTCGGCTCATGATTCTCCATATTCAAACTCAATCCAGTCCCATCGCCAGTCAATGGACCAATTGCAGAGAGATCCCCAGAGATTCTTGCCTGGGAGAATATATCAGACAGAAAATCACGAGGAAAGCGATCATTTATATCAATAAGAATATCTCCCTGCCCAGGAGTGCCAACACCAACAGAGGACTCCCCTTGAGGAGCTGCCCTGACTGGATTCTCTGTCCAAGCCAAAGTCTGTGCATGCCCCTTACTGTTATTACCACTGTTCTTGTTGGCAGCTATCTCAACCCAATTAACCTCTTGTTGCCTAGAAGCAGAATCATCCTGGTCCTTACCGGAAGTACCTTTACTTACCATTGGATGATTTACTGCAGCAGCTGCTTTATCATTAATAGGAAGATCATTGTAACTCTCTTTGAACTGGCTAACGCCATGCCCATCCACAGGAGGAAGTACAGCGTGCTTCACGGCAGAATTCTGTAACTTCAACTCAGAACCTTCATCAGAAATATTTCCAGCTAATTCTTTATACTTGTCAAATGGTGCCAACCCATCTTCAACAGTAGGAGGATTTGTTTTCAGCAGCTTTGCTTGCTCAGTCTGCAAAGAGACATTTCCATCATGGAATCTGTCAACTGATTCTGTAATAGGTTGAGAAATATCAGGGCGTGCATGTGTTATAAAAAACTGAGGATCAAAGGAATCATCAGATTTTGACAAACGGTTTAGTTCTGCCTGCTCCCTGGGAATTCTCTCTGAACGAAAAACCCGCTGAGGTATCACTGCTGGTTCAAGGTGGCTAAAGTCAGCCAAGTCAGCCTCGCAGCCACCATATCCTGGAATAAGTGCTCCGCCAGATGTGTGAGAATGATCATCGTTGTTAAACTTATTCATTTTTCCTTCAGTTAAAGTTTCAGGAGGCATTGAAGTCTGCACTGGTTCCTGATGCCTTTTATTATTTTTAAAAGGAAACAAAGTTGCCCCCATGTCTGCTGTAGAATTGGCAAATGACACCTCTACTGGATGTGGAGTTACAGTGAACTCTTTTTCTGAAGATCGAATGGCTTCAGGTTCTTTCATTTCATGGACCGAGGCATCTCTTTTCATTTTAGACTCCTTTGCTGACAATTCCTTGTCCAGAGAACGAATTTCAGATTCATTCAATTTTTGTGCTGAGCTATTCCTCTTCAAGTTTGCCTCCACAGTTTCAATATCATGCAAACCACCATATCGCTGCTCTTCAGCCAAAGCTCCCTCGCGAGTCAGATTCCCATGGAGCAGCATCTGAACTACATTTTCACCTGCAGGTGCATAATTAGACAAACTTTGCAGCACTGGTTGTGTTGACTGGATTGTTGATGAAGGCACATTCACCATCACAGGTGCAATGCTAGCCCCAGCCAATTCTGCTGCAACTTGACTACTCTCCCTTCCAACATTAAGACTGAGTAACTCATCCAAATTGTTTTCTGATGTACTTGCCAAACCAATTGAATCCTTTCTAGATCCTATGTCCATTCCATTCACAGCAACCACATACTGAATCTCAGAATCACCCTCAATGCTACCCATACCAAACTGAGAGTCATCCATCTCACTATTGGAAAAAAGAAACATCCTAAGTTTCTGGGATCCACCATCTTCCAGTCCGCTGCATTCCTCCATCATGTTTTGTAGATCCTCATCACATGAAACAGAAACCAATGCATCAAGATCTTCACCAGGAAGCTGATATTTTATTGTATAAGTTTGACTATAAATTGTTGATGTTTTCTGCATAAGATCCTGCCAAGATATATTCCTGCTCAACCGAATAATACGTGTTTCACCTCCAACATATCTAAGCTTTCCATCACTAGGACGAGGCAGAACTTTACCACCAAAACTGCAGAGGAATTTCACCTTCGTTGAGGAACTTTCAGAAGCTCTTGAAGAGGTATAAGAATGAGGTCCTCGATTAGAATCATTTCTTGATGAAGTACGTGGTACTGATCTCACGGACTCATACAAGCCTTTGTCTTCATTTACAGGAGTGCCCTTTCTCTCAAACTCCTGGACACGGTTTCTGTCTACTGACGTAAGCATAGAGATATCTGAACTGCTTTCTGACTCTGTATGAGAAATTCCTAGGATACCCTTCAGATCCATGTAGCCAATTGCACCAGCAGAATCACCAGAAGCATTTGCGACAAAGTGCTGCCTAGGATTCACCCTTTCCCGCATAAATTCAAGAGCAAATTCCTCACCAGTCTGAATGGAATAATTCAGCACAGGTCTAGTTCCAACTGGCATATTAAAATCTGGCGGCCTCATGTTACTATTAATGGTATTTGATGGATCATGGAGAAACTTTTGATTTGCAGACCCAAGTCCCTCATTTCTAGTTTCAACAGTATTGTACCGAACTTGGTCATGGTTTTTCTGTTGTTCTGTCATACCTTTTCCCAGATTTCTCTCCATTTAGTGTAACATCACTTGGACAAGTTCCCAAGGCGAGACCATATATATCAAGGCCACGCCATAACCACACAAGATAATAGCAGCAAACAAGAAGTTACATGCCTTGCTAGCAGACAACCAGACATTTTAGTCCTGAACTAGTGCAACAAGGCCTTCACTAATTTGTTGAGTTGAGTCCCTCCCACTGCATGAGAACTCTCTCAGCCCAAGCAATCTTCAGGACCATCAACAATTGTATAAAACAAGAAAAAAAATCTTCAAAAAAAACTGCATAAAAATGAATAAATAAATAAATGAATAAAAAAATGATTTCTACAAGCTCTTTAAATAACTATTTACTAAATCTTATACATAATTACAAGGTCAGTGCATGGTCTATGAAAGCTGCCACTAAATCCACCAATTTTAATATTCCATACAAAGCATGCTGAGGGGCTTCCTTTGCCTGGTTACTAACTGCGTTCTAATTCACAAAACTTTTGAAAGTGCAAATAATTTAAAGGGGCATAGTTCTACAACTACACACCCACAGAGAACTGGTCAGTTGCCTTTTATTTTGTTTTGATTAATATAATGGGAGCATGGAGATGTCAGAGGAGGGAATGAGAATTAGATGGGTCACCATATTGATAGTTAAAAAGGAGGAAGAGAAAGAAGAAAGGAGAAAAACAAAGTGTTCGCAGTAGAATCAGACAGAAAAAATTGAGGTCACTGACAGCTGGCAAATTGTGCAGAAGGTCATAAAGTTCAATGTCGATGTCAATTTCAATTTCAATTTGAAAAATGATGGAAACTGGCCTCATTAAAAGCAAGGATTTTTTAATGCAACTTTAGAAAGTTTTAAAGTATAAACCAACATAATAATGCAAGATTTAGAACAAAAATGTTATTATGAATTAAATACGCCTAGGGCAAGCATTGGTGTATAAGGTGCAATAGTTGAAAATATGTACTAGAATAACAATATTCAATTAATACAAATGAAATCCACAAATAAGTTTAATATTATTCAATATACATATAGATATAATTTAGTCATAATTGATCAAATAAAATATTGTAGCTAATATTTAAGTTTAAATGAAAATTTGGAAGATATTCATATCCTTCTTGTGATGATCTTTAGTTCAATTTAAAAATAAAAAGAAAAAAAATAATGAGATATATTTTTCTTTGGATTTTGAATCTCAAATTTGAATGTCAAGGAAATTCCGTTATACAGTTAAAATTTCAACAAATTTTGCTGAAATTTCAAGATTTCAATGAATTTCCAGTGATTCATGGAGATTTGGGTGGAAACTATGTAAAATGGAAATTGAACATCATATCAATTTTGAGGGTGGTGGAAAAAGGAAATTTTGACACTTTCGTGGAAATTTAAAACCATGATTGTGCATACCTCTATAAAGTTCTTTTTCTTGAACAGAAAAACAACATTAATTAGGCCTCTATAGAAATCATAAGCTTAATCACACAATCCCCTGCAATTTCACCAAAGCAAACCTCCCTAATCAATTTTTTTATACAGAAAAAGTAGACATTTAAATGAAGAAAAAATAATGTGCTATAAAAGCATAAGAAATTCTCTTTACAATAGAAAGAAGAAAAAGTAAAACCAAGACATAACAGACAGCCAATAATGCTGTAAGTTCCAAAAATAAACATCCCTGTGAAACAACCAGAGCTGCAAAAGCCCACAACCAGAGCTACTAATCATAAGATTCTCATTTAGGCATGATAAGCTTACGTCTCACAATCGAGGGATGGCCACCACAGATCACTAGTGCAGTGATACTAAGATGATCACAAGGGCACATCTAAGGACATCTACATTGAGGATAGCTCTATAACCAACCTCTTGAACAACTACAGTCCCTTACATACATAATAGTTATCTTATGCACGAGCTTTTGTGTTTTGATGAGTGCATATATACTCACTCTCTAACCAAGAGGACTGAACATGCATAAGTTGGATGTGATACCCTAATACACGAACATAGGTGAATGTAAACATTTCTTCACTCTTATGGCTTGTTTGGTTCACAGAATAGCTATTCCGAAATAAGAAGGAATATAGTGCAAATTTTGGGAATGAAGGTAATAGCTATTCCTCATATGTTCCTTATTATTTAATTCAACATGCAATAAGAAAGGAATTGTCATTCGCAATGTGAAATTTAGGAAAATTTATTTTTCCTTGTCTATTTCTTGTTATGGATTCATAAAAAGTTTGAATTTGTTATTTTCTTTACGATAACAACATATTTTTTTGTCTAACTAATTGCATCTAACTTGCTATAATTAATATGTTCTTAGGAATAAACATTTCACGAACCAAATGTAGGGTTAGTGAGAAGAGAGAATATCCTAATCCCTAGATAATGTATAAAAGAGTAAAGAACGTCTTGACAACTCTTATTAAAGTCACGATCAAATATCAAGTAGGGATCTTAATTGGGACATTTCAAGAAACAATGACCTAAATACAAGGGTAAGTAATAGAATAGGTTCTTTTCCATTTAGACCAATGTTTTAAAAGCGAAGGCATAAGGCGAGGCATTTTACCCTCCTTGAGGCAAGGTGTAAGCCTCCAGGCGTTCAGGCGTAAGTATTTTGGGACTGTATTTTTTAAAAATAATTAATAAATAAAATGAATTTATATATAGTAAAAAAAATGATAAAATTTTAATGGAGAATATATATATATATATATATATAATTTTTAAATATCATATAAGCCAATTTTACATAATAAACACAAACAATACATGTTAAAAATAAGCTTGAGCCACATTACTAAAAGAAGAGAAAAACCAAATTAAAGTATCCTCCACTAATTTCTAAGAATATAAAACTAAATGACCAAAGTTCAAAGCAGATCAAATTGGAAGGGATCCACGACTGTCGGAGAGAGACAAGAAGCTTGGAAGAGGGAGAAGGAGCTAGAGGAAAGCTAGAAACCTCCATCGAGTTGTTGGAGAGGGAGAAGGAGTTGGAGGAAAGCTACGAAAGCTTCATTGAGTCATCAAAGAGGGAGAAGGAGCTGGAGAAAAGCTACGGAAGCCTCGTCGAGTCGTCAGGGAGGGAGAAGGAGATGGAGGAAAGCTACGAACGCTTCGTCGACTCGTCGAAGAGGGAGAAGGAGCTGGAGGAAAGCTACAAAAGCTTAGTCAACTTGTAAGAGAGGGAGAAGGAGCTAGAGGAATCGTGGGAAAGCTACGGAAGTTTCGTCGAAAGAGGGATGAAAGAAGCTTCGTCAAGGGGTTTTGATGCTCCAGAAATACGTACGCCTTCCCAACTGAAGCATAAAATGCACAGTTTTCTTCCTAAGGCGTGCGCCTTTTCCCCTGATGCATACGCATTTTAGGCTTTACGCATTTCCTATTACGCCTTAGGGCATTTTATGCTGAAAACGCATTGAGGCGCACACTGATTTAGACTAATCTAGATCACCAGAATATACAGCTAAATGTCACTCTGAATGTCCTAGATTAGTAGAAGTGTCTCATGAAGAAAAATTTGGAAGTTTTTTAATTCCACTAAGGTGAGAAGTTATAATTAAGATATTGACATCACGCATAGTACTAGACTAGAATGACCATAAGGAGACACACATATTATGGGTAAGGTACAACTAAGGTGGGAAAAAAAAAAGAAAAAAAAAAAGAGAGTTATGAGTTGCATTTAAGGTCCAACAAGTAACATGGGAAACCATAACATCGTAAAACACTAATGAGCTAGTGTTAAGGGGTAAATACTTTGCTAGCCATCACACACAGCCTAACAGTCAAAAGAGCTTGCACTTCCTAACCACCATGCCCATCCTCTTTTCTCTACTTCTCTCTCTCTCCTATCTCCCCCCCCCCCCCCTTCTCCACCAAGCTAGTTGTGTGTCGAGCATTCCTTGTAAGGGGTTTTTCTTCATATCAACCCCCATGTCAATACAGTCTTGGGAGGTAGGCATTAATGCAGCTAAGGAGAAGAGATCACATCAAAGTTTGAACAGCCAAAAGAGGTTGTCTTCTCCCTTCTCTCTTTCTTGGTTTTGTAATCAACCATGGACAGCATTTGCAAGTTTCCATGCTTGCATTAAAATTTTTATTTCCATAGCACATTTGCATGCATTAGATCTGTAAACCATCATATTGACTCCACTTTTTCTACTTCTCATCCAAAGCCCTCCATCTTGTCATCTGCATTTCCTCATTGCTCAACTTCCCTGCACTAAGAATCAATGAATACTCTGTTAGATCATCATGAGTCACAATAAATAGCATCATAATCTTTTTACGCCATATGCTTAAGATCATCAATCCTATCTAGATTGATAAGATCAACCATTATTTATCCCCCTAAACTTTGCTTTTCCTCATCATCACAACCCCTTCATCACAGAAAGAGTCCTCAAAATCCTCAATCTCACAATCATCATTTGACATGAACACAAGAAAAACCTTCTTTAGTGATCCAAAAATTCCTTTGACATCGAGAAAAAGAGTGGAAAATCAACCATGAAGAAAGAGAAAGGGAAAGTGAAGAAGGGAAGAGAGCGACAAGGAAACACACAATTCAGAGTCATTAATTTCAAGCCCGCCCAAACCATATTACATCATGATTAATTATAGGAAAATGAAAATTATGAAAATTATGACTAAACCCTAACATTTAAAAAACCCCTAAGTTTCAGTAATTAAAATAATCTCAAAGATAATCCCAAAAGATTAAACAACTAATTATCTAATCACTAAAGACAAGATAAAGGTCTCGGCATTTGAAAAGTAGACCAAGCAATGTGCCAATGAGGAGCATAGTTGTTGAGTCATATGATTCTCGATTTGACTCGCATGGGAGAATCACAAAAGGCAATGACGATTCATACGATTCACCTAGTGAATTGTACGATTCAACTGGTGAATCGAATTAAATCGAATCGTATGAATCGTAACATTCGGTTGCAACTCCTTTAAAACCCAACTTAAAAGATTTTTAAACTTTTTCCTTTTTTTCATGGCGGCCTTATAGTTTCTATTTACTTGAGTTTTGTCCACCAAGAGGGAAGAAAGAAGTCTATTGGCCCTCTCGTTCTGCACCTCTTATTTTTGCCATTAGATAAAATTAGAATACAACCAAAGTTAGAGAAGGAAACATGTATTGAGAAGAAAACCAAAGTCAACTAGGTGGGTGAGCTTTTGGTTGGCACGTTGCTCTCTCCATTCCTTTGGATTTAAAATCAGATTTTCATTGATTTTTATACTTTGGTAAGTTTTGTTTATGATTTTTATTTACTTTCTCTTCTTAGTTATTAGAGCAAGCACATGCATTAAAAATGAATTTTCTTATTAAACACCATAGAGTTCAAATTTTTATTGTTTTCCATTGATTCATTCCCTTAAAAATTATAAAGTTCAAGTTTAAGTTTTTATCTTCTTTTTTTTTTTTCTATCCTTATTGTTTTTTAAAGAAAGCACGCACATGAATTTTTTATTGTTAAACATATAAACTAACACCAGAAGCATGAATTTCAATTTTTAAAAAAACATTGTGTCCTTGTCTTACTTTTTAGTGTATCTTGATTCTTGAACTCTAGACTCAGTGCTTTAGTTTTGAGACACATAACAATTGTTATATTATCACAGAAACTAGCTTAACTTGATACTTGATTAGAGGTGGAATGGTTAGATCATGGTATATCTTGCTTATATAGCTATTTTTTTCTTTTATACCAATATATGTATGAGTTAAATAGATCATGGTAGAATTTAGACGTACAAAACTTGCTTCAAGGGCAAGTGTCATTCCAATTATCAACATGGATGATCCATATTTGTTGAAATTTCAATGTATTTTATTATTTTACTTGTTTTACATATATGCAAGTCATTAGGAATCAATTTTTCAAATTTCGAACCGAAACTTATGATTTGATTCGATTCTCAATTCTCGATTCATGAATTTGAGATTTCGATTCGTGATTCAAATCTTGATTTCACAACTATGATGAGGAGTTAGTTGTTGTTTCTAGTATTAAAAGGGGTAGGGGTGGACCTAAAATAATCTGCAATGAAGTAGTGAGGAATGATTTAATAACAATTAAGCTAGTGGAGGATATTGCTCTCGATCAAGTGAATTGGCGGAGTAGGATTCACGTACCCGACCCCACCTAATGGGACTCAAGGCTGCTTCTTATTGTTGCTGTTTCTATCTTTGTTGTAATCATTAAAGAGAGTCAATTGTGTTTTTTGCCCTAGGGTGAGTGATGGGGGTCACACTTAGCGAGATCTTCATGTCAACCAAAGGCATATAGACATAATATAGGTTTTAAGATTATCTAGGGTTTTATGATTTAAAGATTTCATAATTACGTACTGGCCTAACTATTAGGGATTTGATATTATGTTTCATTAATTAGGATTTGATATTAATTCCTAGATATTTATTACTTGTTTAGTACTCAGAAAAAGCCTATATAAAGGTTTGATGTGTAATCATGAGAGACAAATTAAAATACTCTTTTAATTTCCTATTATTTTCTCTTAATTCCCTGCATCCTTCTCTTGTGTCAATCAGTCCTGCATTGGTGAGGATTGCATATAGGTTCAAACCTTCCTGACCAAGTTCTAGCAGTGTGTCCTACATCACCTCTCCCACCAATAAAAAAACTCGACCCCATCAAGGTGGGAATAGAAGCAAGAATACCAACACCAAATTAATAGTCAACACGCTGCATGATAAAAACACTGGCAGTGGACATTAACTTTGCCATCAGTATATCACAAGAAAACATCTATCAATGGACAAAGAATTAGAATTTTCCAGAGCATTGTTGAAGAAATCCTTGTCATACGACCATGGGGACCCTAAAAGGATGTGACAAATCTTGCAAGGGAGAATTCACACTGCAGTCTCCTCCAGTGATCCAATCTTGAAAGTGAGCAAGCAATGATCATTCACCTTCATATTGATATTGTTGACCAAAGTGGGCTTATAAAGGTGAAGATAGGGCTCAACCTTCAAGCACATCTTAGTGCAGCAACCAGGATCAATAATTAAAGAATGCAACTACGTTTGGCATATTATAATCACGGTCAGTATCACTTTTAATGGAGGACAGCATATGGCGAAATACCAGAGGTAGGACAAGAAGAATTAAAATTCATCCTAGTAACACCATTCTCAACTTTAACAATTAGCTTAGACAGTTATAGTGTTATTTTCATCTTCATTGTCCCCAAGTGCCATGTCATTAGTTAAATGCTAAGTGGCACCATGTCCGAAGACCTGGCCTGGTGTAGTGGCATTTTAAGCAACAAATCCTAGTTAGAGATTTAGAACCCATATGAATAGGATACTAACCCTTCAAAGGAACTCACAAAACACCCATACATGGTTGGTCAACATGTTTGACATGCACAAGAGACATCTCAAACCAAAGCAACGCTTCAGGAAAATCACAGCTGCATATCCTCTTCCACCTGAGTTGTAATCTGAACAACATCACTAACTGTAATGAAAAATGAGGCAAAATGCTGCAAGTTTGGAGACAATAGCAGGTATCAAACCTCAACAATGTAAAGAAATCAAATCTTCTTTCCAATCCATATCTGCCTGGGTGACCAAGTAATAATATCTGCTAGTGAAGTCATATACAATCATGTGATTGTCCTGCCGTAGACTAAAAGGTCGTAGATGAACATGCTGCTGATAGTTTTTAAAAAATATATATTAAGAAAGAGAACATAGAAAGTCACAAACTGGGAAAGGACAAGAGATCCATGTATAGGGCTGAAATCGAGCCGAGCCGAGCCGAGCCGAGTCGAGCTGAATCGAATTTTAGCATGTTCAAACTTGCCTCAATTGATAAACAAGCCCTGAAAACCAAGCTCAAGCTAGGCTTGTTAACCAAATGAGCTGAGCTCAACCTTGCTCATGTTTGGATCATTTATTAATCAAGCTTAAAATGAGCCTATACAAGCCAAGACTAATTTTATTAAAATTGTGATTATATAATTAATGAACTTTAATATTAAATCTAAGATTGCTTAGTAAAATATAAATTAATATTTTAATTTGTGTTTTACTACCTTATGTCATTAAAAAGTTTTAAAAATAAAAAACAATGTGAGTGGTGATGATTAAAGAGAAAATACTTCTAATATATTTGTGTAAAATCATGTAAGTTTAAAATAAACTCTAAATCAAATATATAAATTATTGAGCCTCCTAAAAAGCAAATAGATAAGTCTATTTTTTATCCTATATACTAAAAAGTTAATGAATTCATTTCATTAGTTATCTCCTAAGCCTATTAACACAATTCTATTATTTGAGTTTTTTAAACAATTTAAGTTGCGAGCCAATTAAACAAGCTAGCTCGCGAGCTTAATGAACCGAGTATTGTCTAGCTCAAGCTCAGCTTATTTAGATTCAAGCTCAAAATCTAAGCTTAATCTTGTCTCATCTTAATGAATGAGCTCGAACAAGCTATTATCGAATCGAGCACCAAGTAGCTTGCGAACAGCTTGGTTCATTTGCAGCCCAAACCATGTAGCAAAAGAAAACAAAAGAAAACCATAAAGAAAATAAAAATAGAGCAAAAAACTAGTCCTAATTATGAAAACCCTTTTCAAGCCCTTCCCTTCATAATTGATAGAGCATTGTAATCTTGCTAATTCCCACTAACCTTAATTTGCTTATTATTTAGCTCCACTCAATCAAACTTCACTCCCTTCAAGATCAGCCATCCACAACCCCACACCATCGAAAGGTTTTCGAGCAACATCTTCCTCCTAATCTTCTCCGCAAGAGTAGGTAATTCCTCATCCCTACAATGATTATTCACATCCAAGTTCTCACCTAATGCCCCCTCAAAAAATTGACACATCCTCAAAAAATTGACACATCCGTAAGAAATATCAATGAGTCAAACACATAATCCATTTTTTCGCAAATCTCATCCTACAATAGACCACTATCACATCCAAAACCAATATCAAACTCACTATAATTTTGTAACCATTTTTTCTCCTCTTGAGAACGTTGTAGATAGTTTGGACGAACAAATTGATCAATTCAGTACTACATAATAAACTCCATCTTATCTCATGTCAAAATGGCTCCATAATGCCATGTTGTTACTTGAGCCACCACTTGGAGTAGCGCCCTTGAGTCTTGACTCAACAAAGTGCAGCTTTCAGCTGTCATTCAGGTCATACCAACTAAAATGATTTTCCAATGAATAAATCTAATCTTCAAACTCCTCGTGAATATCATCACCATAAAAATCAAAAAAATTTAATCTAATACCTCGAAAATTGGGCTAACTTCCTCTATGCACAACAACAAAAGGCACAGTAGTGGTACCGCTTTCCTGGGGAGCCAACTAGAGCTTCTAAGATAATAGCCTTTACACCATAGCCTCAAGAGCTCATCAACTAGGTCTTCCATTTGTTGGTCCCTTTTAATTAGACTTAACCTTTTTAATGCAGCTACTCTTTTTCCTCTTTTTTTTTTTTTTTTTTTTTGAATCTGCTTTTCCTTTTATCTTGGCCAGAAAGAAAATTAAAAGAAAAAGAACGAACTAAAAAGGAAAGATAAGAAATCAATGAAAACCCAATTGAACCAGCTCAGTTTAATTGAACCAGTTTGATCAGATCCAGAAGGGTCTGGTCTGGATTGTCCTGAAACCATGGCTCAGTCAGGATTTGGAGCCCAGGATCACTTTAGGCATCCTATTGCACCCAAAAAAAAAGGATCCCCAATGATGGAGTCTGGAACTAGCGGTAACATAACCATCAACCCAGGTTTCATGGTAATTTGCCTTAATTTAGGAATATGTGCAACAATAATAATTAGGGTTGAATATTTGTTTAATTCTATTGGTTTTAGTTATTTCATATTTTGTTTTTTATGCTTTCCTATTTAGGATATGTTTTTGCCTATAATGTTAGCCTCTTGGACCTGTATAAAGGATTGGAATTTGGAAAGTTCACAATTGATTGCAAAATACTGAGAGAGCATTAACAACCCCTCCACCCCCTTAAAAAAACTCTTTCACGGCTTCATTCCCCTTTCTCACTTTTGCCTCTTATTTTCTCTTCCTCTTCCAATTCTACAGCAAATTCGCATCAGAGCCTCTCCTCCATCCAAAACGCAACCCCCTCAATCCACTATTTAACTCCAGAACGTTGCAGATCCTCCATCCGAAGTCCAACAGTCCCTCTCTAAAACCCCATAACCATCTTCATCCTTAACCCTCCTCCCCATTCATAAAATAAAACTACAAAAAAAAAAAAACAGAGCTGCCACTAAGAAAAAAGATGAAAGAAGAAGAACCACGTACACGGAGAACCTTCGTTCGACAGAGAGGGCAAACAAGCTGCCCACCCGGAGCTAATTCTCGGCCTCTGGCGGAACGAGCTTCGTCGCCGCAAGCGTCCTCGCAAGCACCCCTCACATCAAGCCATCGCAAGCTCACCAGCTATCCGTCGTCAAGATCGTCCTCACCCATCTCTTTAGTTTCTCTATGATTTAAGCGAAACGGAACTTATTGAGTACCAGCTCGAATTGAGGTTTCTAGGGTTTCTGGTTCTGGAGAGGGAGGAGTTCGAGAAGAGACGGAGGACGAAGGAGAGATGATTTTTTGGGTTTAATAACCCCTTCACCCCAAACCCATAACTTAACCCGGACCCCACCCCAGTGCTTGGGTTGGTAATTGGCTTGGTAACCCAAACCAACACGAGCAGTTGAAGCATGTACCCATTATGCCCCTCTTGGATCTTCCCCTTCCTCTTATTTTTTATTTTTTTTTATTACATAGCAACTCCGGCCACCAACGAACCATTCGGATCCCTTGGTGCGATACCAAACCTATAAATTCACTGATCAGGGTAAAGTTCAAAATGCGGATACAGCTTTTGTGCATCAGTTAAATGTTCGGCCAACCCGACTCCCGGGACACATCTCTATCACCATCCACAGTCCCTACTAACTCATAGAGAACTCTCACTATTCATGGTCCCCGCTGGCTCACAGAATAAACTCTCACCATTCATGATCCCCGCTGGCTCACAGAATAAACTCTTACCATCCACAGGTACCGTTGGTTTCGTGAGTGTATTTACTTAGAATTGAACTCCCGATGCTCCTTCTTACTTGTTGATATCTTTCCAACGCGTCATGCCCCTTCCTCTTTTTTGTCTTTCACTTTGGAGGTTGTTTAGATGGTAAAATTAAGATTTTGTTTGGCATAATTTTCATGCCATAATTTTTTTAATATGAATTCGAGCAAGTCTATATTATAATTTTTTAAAAAAATCAACCACTCCTCACAAACCTTTGAATGCTTATTTGATTTTTTTTAGAATTTTAAATTTTTTAATTGGTTGATAAATTTTTTATGGGTTGATTCTATTATTCTAATCTACTGTTACTTAAAATTATCTTTAATCCTTTGATTCAAATACGGTCAATTAAATGACATGCTCTCTCTCTCTCTCTCTCTCTCTCTCTCTAGAGTCAATCACTCACTCCTCTCATTCTCTCACCCAAAATTCACTCTTAGATTTTACCAATTTTATGCCCAAGAACAAATTTGTAGGGCTTTGAAGTTGTTTGTGATTATAATTGGGTTAGATGTTCCTCTTAAAGAATTGAAGATGAAACTATTGAAAGAATATGTTCGAGTTTTTTTGTTATTAGCTACTAAAGTATATGGGAAGACCACAATAGTTAAAATGCTCTATGGAGATGAAGAGATTAAAGGTATGTGTGAAGATTCGTGTCTTCACCTGTTCTTAGTGTTAGTTTAATGTTTTAGACACTCAACATACTTTATGTTATAGCTTAGAAATCATTTGGGTATGGATATTTTATAGGGATTGGTTGTCAACCCCCCCCCCCCTCCTCAAGTTTTTTCAATGGGATATGCTCTTTCTCTCTCTCTCTCTCTCTCTCTCTCTCTCTCTCTCTCTCTCTCTCTATTATTTTTAAAGATTGGACATTCCATTTTAATCCTTTTTTGTGAAGACATAATTATAGTTGATTTTTTTTTTTTTACAACGATTCATCTATGATGGCATGACCCAAAAAAGATGATTAATCTTCATAAATTAATAGAAATAATTATTTATTGCTTCTCAACTAATTTGACAAGTTTCACATCACATTTGTGCATTTTAAAAGGCATGTTTGTAGATTTTTTGTGCTCTAATCAATCCCTAATGTAAATCTGTAAGATTTTTTGCTAAAGTATTTTTTATTGATTTTTCTCATTTACATTACATATTACTTAGATTATACTTTTTCTTAACAATTATTTTATTTATTCAATTTTTTAGATTGTGGTGTGTATGTTGTTTTGTAGAGACAAATTAATGTATAGAAGAATGGAGGGTTCTATTATATTTGGGGAAATGGAAAGCTCTATTGAATTATGTTTGCATCGAAGTTGCTGATGAGGTGGAGTGAGATCTTCTTCTTTTTTTCGAAAAATAAACATGCTCAAGTATATGTTTGATAATATAATTTTTTTCTTTTACTACATATTTTTTCAACTATCAAGCCAAATTTATCTTCTTACTTTTCTTTGTGTTTCTTTTAACCCTAACCATCAGTGAAAGTGTGGTTTGTTATTGGGACAGATCAGTACACAAAGATACCAATTGCTAGAGTTGAACACGTAGCGGAAGCACGCACAACTCAAATCAATCTGGAACAATTGATGCAAACATAATCAATGATGAATATACAGATCAAGCAAGCACAATTTCACAATCACACACAAATTAATTGAAAAAAACAATAGACAAAAGACACAAGATTTATATCGTTCGGCAATGTACCTACGTCCACGGGGACAACGACGGATTCACTATTCAGATTGTTCAAGCTTACATTATGGTTACAATTAAATATATTTATACAAACCGTATGTGCACAGGAAGTCCTACATCCATTCCCAGAATAAAATCCCTCAAAACCCCTCAATCTACTGATCTACGGTTCAAGTTTCCCTATTTGCACCAAACGAAAGCATCGACAGTTTCAACCAAATCGTCGACGGTTTAAGACTAAGAGTAATTCCCTTGTAGAAGACCCTGTAACTGCTGACGATTTCCTTGCTGATGCCAAACTGCCGAGCAAAACTGGCGACGATTTCCTCCTGCAAGCCTCTCCCTTTGTTTTTTGCATTACTATGTTTTCCTGGTACATGTGTTCCACCCAAATATAAGCCACATCTCAAATAATCTCCACCTTGGCGAATTGTTGTGAAAATTCGCAAGTGCACAAAATCATAACAAGTAATATAGTGATAAAGAAGGATGTCGAACCCACGAGGACTATTTACCTATTAACTATTGAAATTATTCTAATTATAAATTATTTGAAGATCAAGAAAAGTGGTGGATTGTGAATCTAAAAAATAAAATAAAAACAACTAAATACTTAAAAAAAGATGATTTCACCCAAGAATAAAACACTAAGGTATTCGACTCACCTAACCAATCCAATCCCAAATCCTAATCATGCAATTAATCAATTATCATTCTATTTGACGGCGAAATATTCTAACTTATCTAAGACCCTCTCTCGAGTAGAATTAGATGAGACTTATGGTGTATTCCCAATAGGGGGGTGAATTGGGTATTTAAAAATTCTTTTTAGGACAATTTATCCTTATTTTAATTCCACAATTAGTATAACACAACCTAAAGTTTTTTTAAACAAACATGAATCCCACAAATAATAATGTATGCAAATATTTTGAATAATTATAACATTTAGCACAAATTGAACATAAGCATACAAGTGCAGAAAGTAAAGTACGGATATTAAATAGAGGACGGAAGAGGGAGCGCAAATACAAAATTTTTAACGAGGTTCGGCAACTCCCACGTACGTCCTCGCCTTGGGCAAACCACCCAAGGATCAACTATATGCTCCTTAAAACTGGGATAGAGCTTCCCGTTACAATCTGCTTCTTACCAGGGCGAAACTTCCCTTTACAATCTGCTGCTTACACGAGGCGTAACTACTTCTTTACAATCCGCTACTTACACGAGGCGTAGCTACCTCTTTACAATCCGCTGCTTCCACACGAGGCATAACTACCTCACCACGGTTCACAATCCGAACCGTAAATACAAATGATATAAGGAATGGATTTTTTGTACAATGAAATGCTTCTCAATAAGTTGAGTTGAACAATGCAAAAACCTTAATGCACTCTTAAATTATTTATAAAATTTGAAGCTTGGTAGAGTAAGGATATTCCTTTCAAAAATATTTTTCAAGTAAGAATGAGAGAGTGGAATGATATGCTCAAAGCTACCTTGTAAAACTCAAAATATTTTCTCCAAAAGATTTTTCAAAATGAAGAGTAGGAGAAGAATATTTCTTCAAGATTGACCTTTAAAAACAAATAGCAAGAAGGCTCTCAAGCAAAATATATGGAAGAGAATATATGCTTAAGCCTTGCTTGTATAACCCAAAAGAATTTTTCCAAAAAGATTTTCAAAAAAAAAGAGTAGGAGAAAATAGATTTTGATCTTTTAAAGAGAGTATAAAGATGAATAATGAAACGCCCCGAACCCTTAAACCCGGGTCCGGTGCGTTATACCTAATCATATCCTCATAAATCATATTCCATAATTAACATAACATACGCAGCGGAAAACATAATCATAATCTCCATATAACATAATACCAGAGTTTACTAATTCTAACTATAATCCATATTAAATCATCCAACACCTGCATTTCCATAAATCTACATAACTCCCAAAATAATTCAGTATGTTCACAAATTTTCTTTTCTCCACAAACTTAAAATATAAGGACGTAAAACATAAATTTTTGCATCTCATAATTAACATAGAAATATATCATTTTCTTTTACTATTTCCCAATAATGTTATAGAACCTCGAGCTCTCTAAGCTCGATCTCGATGAAATCCTGAAAAAAAGATAAATTTATATTCGGGTGAGACACATCTTAGTAAGGGAAGAAACCATATATTAAAGCAGTGTGTGGCCAACATGAGTTTATATATAACATAATATTTAACATTTGAAAATCCTTAACATAATTTTCAAAAGCATTCCCTGACCTAATCAAACACATGCGAATGTTTAACCCATGAGATTTCCCCAGGATAGGGGTGATTACCCGCCCATACAAGTAGCACCCCTCTGCTCTGATACATTTGGCAACCCGAAGGTCACAATTTAAGCATACCAGGGCACTCACCTTACTCAGTAAGCCCTCAAGTGAGAAATTAATCTCGTACTCACGCATTCAACAATAGTTTATTAGCAAAGACCCTAAGGATAGGGAATTCTACCCACCCATACAAGTAGGTTCCCTCTACCCTAGTACGTTATGTGGCTACTGCCACATCTGTAACTACTAGTGCACTCGCCTTACTTAGCAAGCCCTCAGGCGAAAGGTACGCCTCGCCCAATCGTAACATGTTCAACGTACATACATACTTCTAATATCATAATACATCATTCTGTTCTGTCATTATACATTCATGCACATTCATTCCTGTTCATAACTTAACTTTGCATTTTGTTTCACTTTAAGTGACTTTTTCCCATTTATGTCATTTGCCTTTGTCATTTCATTTCATTGCCATTTCATCAGTCATTTCATTGCATAACATTTCATTTCATTACTTCGTACTACAGCTGGTCTTTAGCCATCATCAGTTAGTTTACGTAGAAACGTGCTAAATCTGCTAACACAGCTCCTTTTAGCTGTCATCAGTTAGTCTACACAGAAGTGTGCTAGATCTGCTAACATGACTCTCTTTCAGCTGTCTTACATTTACATGGTTGCATTTAACATGCACAGGCAACATTGTCCATATCATATTTTATTTTTATTGCTTTACTTACTTAACCTGCATATCATACATTTAATATATATTTGCACAAAAATCTCATGCCACACAATTTAACAGTAAAATTCATACATTACCTGTAAAATAAGTCAACCAACATTTAATGTTTATATACTAAAAATACCTTTCATTTCTTACTTAATTATCCTGAAAATATTTCTCACTTTCATCAGTTCATTTTCGCATATACATATCTAATAAACAACCCTAAACTTGGAAAAAAAAATATAATTTAAACAGTTGGCATTTTACCCATATCAAAACATATACACGTACATATAACACAATTTATTTTTCCATTAAATTCATAAAAATTCTGATTTAATATATATTTTTCTCCTTACCTGGTTTCTTGAACTACGCCAATAGGGACTCCAAAAAATACCTGCGGCGCTCACCCGAACCTTGAAATTAAATTCCTAATTCTAATAAATTATTCTTGAATAAAATATTATTTAAATATTTCCTAGGGTCATAATTCCTAAATAAATAAATATATCCTTAAATTTAGCCAAATTCCCAATTCCTACTCTCACTTTGGAGTAGGGCCTAGAAAATCTCAATTGGAAAATTACCTACGTCAAAATGACGACAACGACGACTAGGACCTCGTGGTGGTGTTCGTTCATCGATTTAACCACATATTAACGGAAAAATTGAGAAAATGAGAAAAAATTACCTTTCCCCAGGAGCAGTGCCTAAGCCGTTCCTATGAAAAATCTGCTCCAGTAGAAATGTCGGCAGCGGAACCAGGAATCCAACGGCACCTTCCGTTTCCCGATCCGTCGCAAACTCGCCAAGTAATTATGAGAGAAGGAGAGAGACGGAGACGGACACGCAGGCACGCAGGAAAATTTGCAGAGGGGGGGGGGGCGTGCCTGTTCTTCTCTAGGTTCTTCTTCTTTTTCCTTTCTTCTCTTCTTATCTTCTTTCTGTCAGATAACTTAACTTTACATATATATATATATATATATTAACTTACTTACATATATATATATATATAGATATATATCTTATTTTAATTATTATTTTTTTTACAAATCCAATACAATAATATTTAATTTAACAACTAGTTATTTAATTATTTAATTTATCTCAATTTAATTTAATTTCTTTATTTTAATTTTTTTTTCTTTTTCCCACGCCATTACTTTTATTTATTTATCTGTTATTTTATTTATTATTTTTTTTTCTAAATTATTTTAATCCTTTTTAAATTTTCAGGTCTTTACAAATAAGAATGAAAGAATTTTCAACAAGGCTTTCCAAGTGTCTCTCTTGTCTTCTCCAAGTGTATAGAGTTGTTATTTATAGGCAAATTGGAGATATAGCCGTTTTATGGCCATTGGGATATTAAAATATGAATAAATTTGAAAACTAGTCGTTTTTCGGCCATTGCGCTTTTTGCTCAGATACCTTTCAGTTTTTTAGACATAACTTTTTATATACAACTCCAAATTAGACATTCTTGATATTAACAAAAATATAAGATAAAATACCACAACTTTCATGTTGAACACTTTTTAAGATAAGGATTTTTTGATTGACAAAATTACTCATCAATGAGACGGAAGAAATATGAAGGGAATTTTTCTACCGTGGACACCCTTTAGTATTTTGCACATAAATTTTACTATATAACTTCAAATTGAACTTACTTGGTATCAACAGAAAGCTAAGGGAAAACCCCACAACTTTTATGTTGGACACTTTTTAAGATAAGGAGTTATTGATAGAAAAATGTGCTCATCAATGCGACGGAAGAAATATAAAGGGGCTTTTTGAAAAAAAAAAAACTTGTTTTGGAAAAAATGTTTTCATGAAAAGTTTATGCCTCTAAGGTCAATCTAAGGTCTTGGTCATTTTGTGAGAGCTTTAAATCAAATCATATGATTATGCATGCACAAATTGAAACTTGAGTACTATTACAACTTAAAGAATAAATAAAATTTTCATGCTTCTGCTCATTAATACTCCATGTAATACGCCATAATTTGTGCTCGATTAGGTACTCTTTGGCTTCCATTTTGCATCCCTCATTTGCTCCTTTTTGCATCATAAATATGTTCAAGGACTAAACACACAAATGAGATGTTGTGGTTTGTCATAATCAAAATAGGGATCAGACTGAAAAAGTCAACAATCTACCCCTTTTAATAATGACAAACACATGAGCAAAATTGGGATTACCTGACAAGGCTCCCCCTTACAAAATGCATAATTTAAAATGATATTTAATAAAGTTCATATTTACATATGAAGACTTTAGAAATTTCTAAGTTGAGCATTTGAAATCAGTTTAGTTTAATGTGCAATTTATGTTGAAGCTAATTTAAAAAATATTCAGTTAAGTACTTTTGTCATTTTCCATTTTGTAATTAAAAAAAGGGCAAGAGGATGCAATTTATATGATAATTTTGCTCCAAGTACTTCTCCAACTTTTGTCATTAGCAGAATGGCTAACAAATTTCTTCTATGATAAGAAGACCATTTAAAAATAAAGCCTTTGAATTTTAAAATTTCATGACACACAATTAATTTTAAGAACATTACAAAAGCATATGTCATTATGCATTTAAGCTTACAAATTTTGAAGCAAGAGAACAAAATATTATCTATTAAAGGTTCATTTCTTGCTATAAAGATTAAAATTTTTTCCCTTTGGATATTATCAATAAGTATTGGGAATTATGCTTGCTGAAAAAGGAACTAGAAAAATCAACCATATAGATCCTAAAAATATGACAATTTAAATGTCAGATCATATGACAAATTTTGAAAAATTGTGGCTAAGCAATATATTTTACTTATGATATTCAAGAAAAGCATCATTCTTAAACACACAAACCACACAAAACTTCTAATCTAAGCTAAAATATGAGTGAGTACAACAAGATATGGAAATTTAATTTCAAGAGCTCCCCCTATTAATTTATAAAGCGGGCTTAGATGAAGTTAACTGCTTATATTGATACCAGATGTGAAATTTTGTTAACACAGTATAAGTAATGAATATGAGTCTTTTAAAAAAATTTACTAAATATTAATTAAGACTATTTTTATCTAGCCAGTAAAATCATTCTATAAAATACACATGCATCGGAAGATTGAAATTAAGTCCTACAATGGTGTTCATATATCCAAGAACAATCTATATCATAGTATAAATCCATGACGAACAGGATATGATGTTCATGGATTTCATAAAAACTTAGGACTCAAAAACAAAAACAATGATGCATATGAATCCACAAGAATACTATAATAAAGCTCTATTTTTTTTTAACGATGGGGCATAGCTCCCCTGTATATTAGCATACATACATACATACATACATTTAGTCCAAGGATGGTGTTCATTTGGCATGCATCATATATTCATCCTTTAAAAAAATTTCAACATGCAACAAATATGAGACATTTAGCATCTAAGCATGACATTATGCATTTTAGCTACCGTATAATAGCCAATCAAGGCTTATATTAAGAATTTATGCAATAGCTATGCTGTGGGGGTTTAATTACAAAGATAACACAATTCAAAATACTTAATGTGTGTGTGAGACATGAAAACTCCCCCTATGTCATGCATTTGTCCTAGTTTATGGATCATCATCAAACCATGAAACGTTTAATTAAAAGGATAATGTTTTACCATTTAGGTCCTGAGTAAAGTTCAGAATCAAAAGATTTGGACCAAGTGGTGTACATGAACTAGATTTTCCTACACTTAAAGAATTTGTATAAGTTTTTAGGGCACTTTAGGAAAATTCATAGAATTTGAAAATTTGTACATGTATTTCAATTTAACACAAAGCATATAGAATCCAACATGTACCAACTTATCCCATTGATTTTGCATGCATTTTTCAATAAATGTAATCCTAAAGTCCAACCCGTATGCAATAGTTTAAGTGATAAGGTTAAAACAATAACTTCAACATTGTCGCCCCACTGGCATGGCACTGTGGAAAGGCATCAGCACGTAAGAAGGAGCATCGGGGGTTCAATCCCAGGTAGATACACTCACGGAGCCAGCAGTACCTGTGGATGGTGAGAATTTACTCTGTTAGCTAGCAGGGCCGTGGATGGTGAGAGTTCACTTTGTGAGCCAGCGGGGACTGTGGATAGTGAGAGTTCTCTGTGAGCCAATGAGGATCGTGGATGGTAATGGAGATGTGTCCCGAGGTCGGGTTGGCCGAACGTCCAACTGTTGCACGAAAGTCATGTCTGTGACAACCTGCGATTTTTGCACAAGGTCTCGTCGACGAGTAAAGGGGATTCGTCAATGAGCACATAAGGGACCTCGTCGACGAGAAAATACTGAGAGGGGTTTTAGGACATCTGAAATTCGTCGACGAGGAAGTAAGGTTCCTCAATGAAATTACTGAAAGACTCGTCGACGAAGGCCGCAGTATAAATAGTGTTTAACCCAGATTTTTGATGAAAATAATGCAAGAAACCCTCTCCTCTCTCTCTCTAGGTCCCTCTCTCCTTCTCTCTTCGATTACAGGCCCGTTTTGCGCCGGATCGACGATCTGAAGCCACCACGACGCTCTTGGCAAAGTTCTCTACAAGTCTGCCGGAGCTGATTGTTAGAAAAGTTGGTTTGGATTCCGTCCCAATCTCAGGGTAAGACATTTTATTCAGTATTTGCCTTTCCCTCAGTTATAAGAAATGTTGTAGGTAAGAAAATACTAATATTTTGTTCTAGGGATTTTGTTTTCAGGATGTTGAGTTAGGAACCCTGTGGGTATAAAGCCAGAATTTTATAGGGGGTTTTTCAAAGTTAAGGTAAGGGAAATATGCTATGCTAGGAGTTTTAAGAATGTTAACAGAAATTTCATAGACACACACACACACACACACACACACACACACACACACACATATATATATATATATCAGTTTATTATACAGTTTTTACAGAATATGAGTTTAAATGCTTGTGTGGCCTAAGTAGATTTTCATGTGAAGAAGAACTTATATAGCTTTTATAGTGTATCATACTATACTGAAAACACAGATATAGATAGTATATACAGTTTATATAGTTTTTCCTAGTATATGGAGTTATACAGAATATACAGATATAGTTATATATTCACAGAAATTATACAGAGAGATATACATACATATACAACTTTTATTCGAATAGTTTCATAAAACAGATATATATATATATATATACACACACACACATACATATACATGTATACAGTTTTACTCGGATCAGTATATATTATAGTTTTATACATAACAGTATATACAATGTTTATAGCATGCCATGTTTCCTATTACCATAACATACAGAGTATACAGACAGAGTATATAGATAGAGTATATAGACAAATATACAGAGATAGCATCAAGATGCTACAGATACAGTATATAGAGATTACAGTATTTACAGTACAGAAAGATAGCGTTATGGTAATTTTGGAAACATGATGAAAATAGTAAAAGAGTATATATGTATATATATATATATATATATATATATATATATAGTATCAGATCCCTGTGGAAAGATTACAGACAAATATAGTATAGATATAGAATACAGAGCACGATACTGTTGCTATATATAGATAGAGTGCAACCACATGTCTCAGATAGTATGTGGGTACTGTCAGCCATGCTCGGAGAGTATGCAGCTCTCCAGTTCACTGGGTGTAGAGTATATTGACTTATCTGGAGGGCCGACCATATGAAGTCCCGCCTATGGGCCGCAAAACCCTATCATGAGGGGTCAAATCATGACATACAGAGTCCCAGGGATAAGCACAGTTATGTATATGTATACAATATTACAATATATGACGAGTATAGTATGATATTAGTACTATGAAAAGTAGAAAATACAGATGATACAGTTATATTTTAAATTGTGAAAAGAAAGATATGTTTTACAGATTATTTATTGCATTACAGTTCAGTTGCTATTTAAAAAGTATTCTTAACTTAGTTGCCACACACTAGTAATAACATATTTCCACTTACTGAGCGTCGACTCACCTCATTACTTTAACATTTTTCAGGTGAGCCAGTTAGGCGAGCAGATCAGGCTCGCGGATAGGAAGGTTACTGGAGTACCCCAGTTGTAGGGTGAGTTATGACAGAGTGTTGTATTTTTTTGGGATAAATGATGCTGGAGGGGTTATTTTGTATGACTATGGTCTGTATATACTGGATTATGGTATTGTATAGTATATATGTAAATGGTTGCATGATTTGTGTTTTCTGCTATATCCATACCTAAGCAGCAGAAAACACAAATCATACAACCATTTATAGAGATAAAAAAAATGGTAAGAATTTTGAGGATGTTACATTTTGGTATCAAAGCCTAGGTTGTTAGGTTCTGTAGACTCTAAAGTGCAGCGGAAAACAATACCAGAATATAGGAAAAAGATTTGAGGTTTTGTTCTGTGATCTGGATACGAGATTTCGTGATTGTTTCTGTATTTTTTTTAGGGTGACGATTTTAGGAAAATCATAGTAAACTGTCGACGAGTCATGTGTTTGGGTTGCAGGAGTGGATTTTGGGGCTAGAATTAGGAGGGATGGTTAATAGAAGATTTGGAGTTTTAGTTGAATAAGTTGAGTTTGTAGGAAGATAGAATTTTGAAATGGTGTTCTATGTGTTTGCAGGATGGACCCAGGAGGCAATAGCGCTCACGCTAGTGGGGATGATGGTGCTGGTCCTTCTAGCGCAGCAGGCAGGGATTCAGATGCTATGCTACGTAGTGTGGCTCAGGAAGTTATGACTGAGATAGCGTGGAGCTCTAGAGAGTAGGGAGGTCCATCCTTAGCTCAGGGATGTACCATAAAGAAATTTATGAAGATGAATCCGCCAGTTTTTTCTAAAGCGACTGACCTTGTAGTTGTGGAGAATTGGGTGCAGGAGGTAGAGAAGATTCTGACAGTACTTCATTGCACCGATGAGCAGAGATTTATGTATGCTACATATAGGCTGGTGGGGGAGGCCGAGAGATGGTGGTCAGCCACCAGGTTGTTGGAGGAGCAAAGGGCTATACCAGTGCAAATGACCTGGGCTCGATTCAGGGACATGTTCTTTGATAGATATTATCCTGTTTCAGTCAGAGATGCTAGAGTACAGGAGTTTCTGAGTCTGTCTCAGGGGTCGTTGAATGTCCTGCAGTATGCGGTGAGATTTATTGAGCTCTCTCGTTTCTGTCCTTATATTGTCCCCGATGAAGTGAAGAAGGCTAGAATGTTCGAGAGGAACTCGAGACGAGACATTTATAGACAGGTGGCGGTACTGAGGATTCAGGATTTTGTAGAATTGGTTGACAGGGCCACTATAGCGGAGGAGAATCTATCTAGAGAGACAGAGACACAAAGTCAGAAGAAGAGGGTTGCGCCCTAGAGTTTTCAGGCGGGTCCCAGCCGAGGCCCTTGGAGAGGAGGTAGATTTGGCGAAGGCCAGAGACAGATGGTAGAGCATAGGGGATTTCAGGGTAGACAGCTTCCTGCCATTTGTCCTAGATGCGGACGGAGACATCCTGGTGACTGCCTATTGGGGGAATGTTTGTTATCGATGTGGGAGGCCCGGTCATATGACTTAATCATGTCAGATGCCGTCAAATTATGTATAAGCTCCCAAACCATTTTGAGGTGGATATCAGGCGCCCCGCAGTGGTCAATAGAGGAACACTGCACCGATGAGGGTTTACGCGTTGACACCAGGAGACGCTGAGACGGCTAGAGACATGGTCACAGGTACTCTTACTGCTTTACCATATAAGATCATTATTTTGTTTGATAAAGGTGCCACCCACTCTTTTATATCGATGGGATATGTGAAAATAGCTGGAATTGGAATAGAGACACAACCATTAGATATAGAATTTTCTGTGGGTACGCCGATGGGATCTGTGATTAAATGTAGGAGGGTACTTCGAAATTTTCCAATAAGTATTCAGGAGAGAGTGCTTTTAGCTGATCTTGTGGTCTTAGATATGCAGGGATTTGATTTGATACTGGGTATGGATTGGTTAGCTATTTATCACGCTAGTATTGATTGCCATAAAAAAGAAGTAGTTTTTAGATCCTCGGGTGAGCCAGAATTTAGATTTACGGGTTCAAGTGTGCATGCCTCGCCACAATTGGTGTTGGCTATTCAGGTGAGGAGACTACTACATGATGGTTGTTAGGGGTATGTCGCATGCATAAAATAATTGCCAAAAGAAGTATTGAGACAAGCTGACATACCAGTAGTGAGAGAATTCGTAGATGTATTTTCAGAAGAATTGCTTGGTTTGCCACCAGATCATGAGATTGAGTTCACTATAGATTTACTGCCGGGATCTGCACCAGTATCTAAAGCACCGTACCGTATGGCTCCAGTTGAGTTGAAAGAACTGAAAGATCAACTATAGGAATTACTGGATAAGAGTTTTATCAGGCCCAGTGTGTTGCCCTGGGGAGCGCCAGTTCTGTTCATGAAAAAGAAAGATGGAACCATGAGGTTGTGCATCGATTATAGGGAGATAAATAAATTGACAATTAAGAATAAATATCCTTTCCCTAGGATCGATGATTTATTTGATCAGCGTCAGGGGACCCAAGTTTACTCTAAGATTGATCTGCGGTCAGGTTACCACTAGGTGAAAGTTAAAGCAGCAAATATTTCGAAGATCGCATTTCGTACCAGGTATAGGCATTACGAGTTTTTAGTGATGCCATTTGGGTTGACTAATGCACCAGCGATTTTCGTGGATTTGATGAATCGGGTATTCCATCAATACTTAGATCAGTTTGTGGTTGTGTTCATCGATGATATACTGGTCTACTCGAGGAGTTTTGAGGACCATGAGCATCATTTGAGACTGGTGTTGCAGGTATTAAGGGAAAGGAAATTATATGCAAAATTCAAGAAATGTGAGTTCTAGTTAAGACATGTTACTTTTCTTGGCCATGTGATCTCAGAAGTAGGAGTATTAGTTGATCCGAGTAAAATAGAGGCAGTGGTGAATTAGGAAAGGTCGAGAAATGTTCAGGAAGTCAGGAGTTTTTTGGGATTAGCAGGTTATTACCGGTGTTTTGTGGATGGTTTCTCCAAGCTATCAGGTCCATTAACACGACTTACGAGAAAAAATGTAAAATTTTAATGGACTAATGACTGTGAGCAGAGTTTTCAAGAGTTAAAGCAGCTGTTAGTTTCAGCTCTAGTACTGGCTATTCCCTCAAGGGAGGATGGGTTCGTAATATACAGTGATGCCTCTTTGAAAGGGCTTGGGTGCATCTTGATACAGCACGGTAGGGTTATTGTATATGCGTCTAGGCAGCTTAAAGAATATGAGAAGAATTATCCTTTCCATGATTTAGAGCTTGCTGCAGTGGTGTATGCTCTCAAGATCTGGAGGCATTATTTATATGGTGGAAAGTGCGAGATTTTCACGGATCATAAGAGTTTGAATTATTTTTTTACTCAGAAAGAGTTGAATATGAGGCAAAGAAGGTGGGTAGAACTTATTAAAGATTATGATTGCACGATTAGTTACCATCTAGGAAAAGCAAATGTAGTGGCAGATGCTCTGAGCAGGAAATCAAAGGGACCCGTACTGGCAGCTATGGAGATTCAACACTCAATTCTGGTGGATTTGGAGAGGCTCAGTATAGAATTGGTGGAGAAGAGTGCTTAGACAGTTATTGCCAATCTAGTGGTTTAGCCTACGCTTTACGAGAGGATTAAAACAGCTCAGGGTGATGATGTAGAGTTGGCAGCGGTGATGGCTAGAGTACGTGATGGTCAGGGTGAGGAGTTCAGCATATCAAATGATGGAGCTCTGCGATTCCGTACTAGGCTATGTGTTCCTGCAGATACTGAGATTAGGAGAACTATACTGGAGGAGGCCCACAGAACCCTATACACGGTCCATTCTGGCAGTACTAAAATGTACAGGGACCTACGGGAGTATTTCTAGTGGAGTGGAATGAAAAGGGAGATAGTTGTGTTTGTTCAGCAATGCTTGACGTGTTAGCAGCACCAGAGACCGGTAGGATAGTTGCATCCATTGTTCATTCCAGAATGGAAATGGGACCACGTTTTGATGGACTTCGTTACGGGGTTACCACCAGTACGACAGGGACTGAATGCGATTTGGGTGGTTGTAGATTGTTTGATGAAGATCGCTCATTTCATCCCTATTAAAATCAATTATTCCATGGATAGATTGGCAAAGATATATGTTTAGGAGATAGTTCGTGTTCATGGAGTACCAGTATCCATAGTCTCGGATCGAGATCCTCGGTTTACTTCACGATTTTGGAAAAGTTTTCAGGAGGCTATGGGTACGTAGTTAGCTTTTAGCACTGCTTTCCATCCCCAAACAGATGGTCAGATTGAGAGAACAATTCAGACAGTAGAGGATATGCTTCGAGCTTGTGTGCTTGATTTTGGGGGCAGTTGGATTCAGTTTATGCCGTTAGTTGAGTTTGCTTACAATAATAGCTATCAGGCTAGTATCGGCATGGCTCCATACGAGGCATTCTATGACAGGAGATGTCATTCTCCTCTTTTCTAGGATGAAGTAGGTGAAAGGCTAATTTTGGGTCCAGAGATAGTATAGCGGGCTTGCGACAAGATCTGACTAATTAGAGAAAGAATCAGTACAACACAGAGTCGGAAGAAAAGCTATGAAGACACTCACCGCCGAGAGTTGGAATTTGATGTGGGAGATCGAGTATTTTTGAAGATAGCTCCTCTGAAAGGAGTTATGAGGTTTGGAAAGAAAGACAAGTTGAGCCCTAGGTATATTGGCCCTTTTGAGATACTTGAGAGAATAGGGTCAATTACAAGCTAGCTTTGCTGCCAGCTTTGGCTCGAATTCATGACGTGTTTCATGTTACTATGTTAAGGAAATATGTCCCAGACCCATCCCACATCCTTAGCTATGCAGAGATAGAGCTTAAGGATTCATTGGCATATAAAGAAGTACCAGTACAAATTTTGGACAGGAAAGTTCAGACTTTACGCACTAAAGAAATAAAGTTAGTTAAAGTTTTGTGGAGGAATCACGCTATAGAGGCAGCTGCTTAGGAGCTTGAAGAGCAGATCAAACAGAGATACCCGCAGTTGTTCCAAGAGGTATAGAGGTACTCAGGTAAAGTATAATAGTTAGATAGGTTTCTTTTGCAGGTACATGTATTGATTTTAGTTAGTAGATAGTTTTTAGTTTTATATATGTAATCTCCCAAGACGTAAATGTAACCATGGTATTCCTCCGCCACAAGTGAGGGTAGGAAATAAAATAAGTAGACCTTTTTTCTGGTACGAAATGATAAAGTGTATAGATGGAAATACAGATAGTAAATTTCGAGGACAAAAATTTATAAGGAAGGGAGAATGTGACAACCTGGGATTTTTGCACAGGGTCTCGTCGACGAATACAGGGGATTCATTGATGAGCGCATAAGGGACCTCGTAGACGAAGCCACGTCTCGTCAACGAGAAAATACCGAGAGGGGTTTTAGGACATCTGAAATTCATCGACGAGGAAGTAAGGTTCGTCGACGAAATTACTGAAAGACTCGTCGACGAGATGACATGTCTTATTAACGAAGGCCACAGTATAAATAGTGTATAACCCGGATTTTTGATGAAAATAACGCAAGAAACCCTCTCCTCTCTCTCTTTCTCTCTCTACGTCCCTCTCTCCTTCTCTCTTCGATTCCGGACCCGTTTTGCGCCGGATCAACGATTCGAAGCCACCACGATGCTCCTAGCAAAGTTCTTTGCAAGTCTGCCGGAGCTGATCATTGGAAAAATTGGTTTGGATTCCGTCCCAATCTCAGGATAAAACATTTTATTTAGTATTTGCCTTTCCCTCAGTTATAAGAAATGTTGTAGGTAAGAAAATACTAATATTTTGTTCTGGGGGATTTTGTTTTCAGGATGTTGAGTTAGGAACCTTGCAGGTATAGAGCCAAAATTTTATAGGGGGCTTTTCAAAGTTAAGGTAAGGGAAATATGCTATGTTAGGAGTTTTAAGAATGTTAACAAAAATTTCATAGACATATATATATATATATATATATATATATATATATATTAGTTTATTATACAGTTTTTACAGAATATGAGTTTAAATGCTTGTGTGGCCTGAGTAGATTTTCATGTGATGAAGAACTTATATAGCTTTTACAGTATATCATACTATACTGAAAACATAGATATAGACAGTATATACAGTTTATATAGTTTTTCCTAGTATATGGAGTTATACAGAATATACATATATAGTTATATATTCACAGAAATTATACAGAGAGATATACATACATATATAACTTTTATTCGAATAGTTTCATAAAACAGATATATATATATATATATATACATACATATACATGTATAGAGTTTTACTCAGATCAGTATATATTATAGTATATACATATATATATATATACATACATATACATGTATACAGTTTTACTCAGATCAGTATATATTATAGTTTTATACAAAACAGTATATACAGTGTTTATAGCATGCCATGTTTCCTATTACCATAACATACAGAGTATACAGACAGAGTATATAGACAGATATACAGAGATAGCATCAAGATGCTATGGATACAGTATACAGAGATTACAGTATTTACAGTACAGAAAGATTGCGTTATGGTAATTTTGGAAACATGATGAAAACAGTAAAAAAGTATATATGTATGTATATATATATATATATATATATATATATATATATATAGTATCAGATCCCTATGGAAAGATTACAGACAGATACAGTACAGATATAGAATACAGAGCACGTTACCGTTGCTATATACAGATAGAATGCAACCACATATCTCAAATAGTATGTGGCTACCGTCAGTCGTGCTTAGAGAGTATGCAGCTCCCCAGTTCATTGGGTGGAGGGGGCCAGTTTGATGAGGTAGTAGCCAGTCCTGAGGCCTAAGAGTGAATGCAATTTGGCCGGACTGAGGTAGTGTAGAGTATATTGACTTATTTGGAGGGCCGGTCAAATGAAGTCCCGCTTACGGGCCGCACAACCCTGTCATGAGGGGTCAAATCATGACATACAGAGTGCCAGGGATAAGCACAATTATGTATATGTATACAGCTTTACAGTAGATGATGAGTATAGTATGATATTAACAGTATGAAAAGTAGAAAATACAGATGATACAATTATATTTTAAATTGTGAAAATAAGGATATGCTTTACAGATTATTTATTGTATTACAGTTCAGTTGCTATTTAAAAAGTATCCTTAACTTAGTTGCCACACACTAGTAATAGCATATTTCCACTTAATGAGCTTCAACTCACCCCATTACTTTAACATTTTTCAGGTGAGCTAGTTAGGCGAGCATATCAGGCTCGCGGATAGGAAGTTTACTTGAGTACCCCGGTTATAGGGTGAGTTATGACAGAATGTTGTATTTTTTGGGGGTAAATGATGCTGGAGGGGTTATTTTGTATGACTATGGTTTGTATATATTGGATTCTGGTATTATATAGTATATATGTAAATGGTTGTATGATTTGTGTTTCTACTGCTTAGGTATGGATATATATATATATATATAGATAAAAAAAATGGTAAGAATTTTGAGGATGTTATAGTGTTCACATTCCGGACTTTACATGATCAGCGAGACCTAGTGGGAGGATGCTGATCCGTAGGTTTGCTGCCGCACCAGGGGGTCCGAAGGGTTTGTTGGTGGCTGGAGTTCCTATGTAATAAAAAAAAAAAAAGTTCAACATTGTCACTACTATGATACTTCATAAGACTTGTAAAATAATTTTGTATTTAAAATCAGTCTTATGGAATTATATCCTCGGTCAACTAGTTGGCATATATGACTGTATATGATCATTCAAGACCACATGCAAGATATTAGTTTATTACACGTCAAAACTGCGTAATTGGGCATCTTAACCCAGGCTTTATGGTTAATATTTTTAATTAAATGTCTAAAATTGTCTAATATTTTAATAAAGTGCCAAAATCATCATTCTTGAACTTTATTGCACTATTTATGAAGTTTTGGTAATTTTTTGTCGCAAGAAAATTCCTGGGAACCAAAATCGACACCTATTTGTATTTCATACATAACTTTTCCGTCCAAGCTCCAATCGAGACAATTCAAATTTTTGGAGAAAGAGGAAAGGATTATCTACAACTTTTGTGTTCTAAGTTTTGTGAGATACGGGTTCCAAAAGAGTCAAATTTGCGATGAATAGAGAATGAAAAAAATGAAAAAATATAACAATCCGGGTCGGGTTTCCTATCCGGATTCGGGTCTAGGGCTTTCCCCCTATCCTTAAATTCCCTTCTCTTCTTCCCCCTGTGCAGGCAGCCCCGAGGCTCCCCATTCTCCTCTTCTTCTTCTTCTTCTTCTTCTTCTTCTTCTTCTTCTTCTTCCTATTCTTCTTCTTTAGTTTGTTTTTTTTTTTTTGTTCTTTTCAATTCTGCTTTGCTCCTTCTCTGATCTCTCATCCTTCTTCCCTCTCCATCTACATCCCTCCTCTGTTTTTTTTACCCCCTTGCAACTTCTCTTTCCTTCTTCAACCTCCCTCTGCCTTTCGGTTGCAGCTCCAGCAGAGCAAATCTCCCACGGCCAGCCTACCATCCGAGTGTAACACCAGCAGAGCAGCAAGTCTTCATGAGCACACAGCAGCAACCCCTCTGCCTGCACCTCCAGCAATAGCAATAGCCAAGCCAACTCTCCTCTGCCGAGGACAGCAGCTGAAAGCAGGAACCAGAAAACAGCAGCTAAGGTTGCTGTGTGTAGGGAAGAAAAGGAGGTTCAGCCATAAGAAAAGAGGAACACAGCAGCTTAAGCTGCTATGTGAAGTGCATCCTCGGCCAAGCAGCCTTCTTTGCTCTCTCTCTCTCTCTCTCTCTCTCTCTCTCTTTATTTTATTTCATTATTTGTCTTGTTGTTCCCTTCCTTCCATTCTCTTTCAATGTTTTGTTAATTGTTTTTATTTCAAGTAAAGTTCAAGTTGAATTGTTATTATTTAGAGAATTTAATTTTTATGAGTATTAAGTTTCTGTTAAAGTTGTTTTCTTCTTTTTTGTGTTTTGTTGGTTTTGTTTTATGTTCGAATATGTCAAGTTTGATTTCTTAAAAAAGAAATGAATAAAATATAAAAAGAAAAATATATTGTTTTTGTTTTGAAGTTTTCCAAGTTTAATTTTCTTTTGAGGTTTAGCTTAGTTTAGGGTCGGCTTTGTTAAAATTGTGTTTATCATATTCTGTTTTCGTTTAGATCGCTAATGGTTTAATTTTGATTCGAGATCCTACTTCTTGTTAAAGGTTCGTTTTTTATCGTGTGTATTCATGTCTAGTTGAGTTTCCTTTGCGTGTTTTAATTCCTTATTCGTAGTTGCCATCTTTAATAATGTGTGTTTAGGTATTTCCTTAAGTAGATTAGGATTTCCATATATTTTTTTATTTAATGCATGTTAATTTAGAGTTTTAAATTCGCGTGTTATTTAATTTGTCAAAAGTAAAATTGAAACAACCTTGAAAATCCTGAATCTGAACCGAGTTCAGTACATTTTTATTTTCGATTGGTCGAACATAAATTTTGAGATTAAAACACATTCCCTGAGGAGACGATCTAACCCTTGGGCTTAATATTACACGACGTAACTCCTATACTTGGGATAGCTTTTGAGCTGCTCATTTTTCGAGTGAGTCACTAGTTAACTACCAGCATGCAATTCATAAGATCTGCATTAGCCATGCAGATGGTATTTAGCTCAAGCATGCAAGTACCGTAATGATCTCTACAATATGCAATTCAGTATATCTCAATAATAGTTCATGTTGTAAACAATAGTAACTATCCATCAAATATATTTAGACATTTAGCAGGATATGGATAGTGATATGCAAATCTTACAAAGGCATAAAGTATAAAGATATTCCTAAAATAAGCACAATGCCTTATAGTGTTTATCCGATGAATTTCAAAATTGCTATTGCTCCTCTTCTATAATGCAACCAACTCTTTATTATCTTATGCCCTCAATTTTCAATAATTTTATATTTAACCTTGAATGTACAGGCTTAAGGAACCAAAAGGTCACAATCAATATTCATTTAGTGAATTTAGCCTATTTTCACATTTTTGCAGTATGTGAATGGCCATAGTGCGAATGACCTTCCATTTTGACTACTTGTGCATAGGTTTCTTAAACATTTTAACCTTCTTTTAGATTGACACCTAGTGCAGCCATTCTAACCATTCAACATTATTCAAAAGCTCTAATTAATTTGATTTAAGGTCGAGAGCTAATGAGGGCAGAATGCATAAATCCTCTTACACAATATAAATCAATTGTGAATTCAGGAGAGTATTCAGACTAACTTTACTTTCTGTTTAACTCAACCGTATGATGTGAATAATAAAACATATTGCATTTCACAAATAATTTGAGGTTCAAGGTTGAGTGAGGGTTCTTGGATTAGTATTAGAATTTATCTTTAGATAACCCATCTTTGATAACATCATCCAAACTTTCCACTAAAGATGTTTATAAAAAAAAAAAAAGTGAAAATCTAGCAACTCTAGTATTATGATCTTTTTTTTTTTTTTGGATACGCTGGGTTTCCTGGGCTTGCATGTCAATCCCACGCTTATGCCAGACGTGCCCTCAGCCACACGTAGGAGGTAAATCGCAGATGTGCGCTGTAGGCAGCAGGGTTTGAATCCTAGACTTCATCTTTGTCCAAGGTCGTCTGGTGAACCTCTTGACCACCTAAGCTTATGCCTAGGGGGAAGTATTATGATCTTTATTGAAAACTCTTGGATGAGCGTAGGGATAAAAGATAAATAGTACTATGATCAATTCCCTAAAGGTCAAGCTTGTGTAATGGATAAAATATGCTAGAATTAAGATAATCACATTTAAGCATTCATATAGCATTAAACTCATTTAACAAATGAAGACATGTTTGTCCATTTGGAAGTGGATTTATTTGAGCAAGCTATAACCAAAACTATCATATTTTGTCCAATCATTATGATATGTTAACGTTAAACGATTAGATTGGACTTATCACACAAATGTTTCACACTGACTTGCTTTTCAAAGGTTCTTAGTATAACAATGAATGTGTATATTAAGACTAGACATTTAAGCACTATTCACTAATTAATTATCACTACCCCTTTTAGACAAATTCTAAAATCTAAGGAAAAAACAATTTATGTAATTCCTTTCGGAACCCATTTTTCCTTGGTTTCTAAGGGGTTGATTTTCTTGATAACCTATTCTTCTTTGAGTCTTGGCCGGTTAAAACACGACATTTCTTTGACTCTCCAGGCTTGTTTGGGTTTCACACCTTTTCTTTTGAAAAGGCAATCGAATTTAATATGATCCTTCTTTTTGCATAAAAAGCATGTGGTGTGAACATATGGACCGGAGGAGGTACTAGCATAATGTTTAGATGCTATTAAAAAGTACCCCATGTATAGGTTATTCTTCTTCGTATTTTCAATGTCATTAAAACCTATACCTTCTTTATCTAAGGCCATATTTTGAGAACGTAAGAGCTTGTCAAAATTTTCTTTGCCCTTAGTAATTGTGTGAATGATCATAGATTGGTCCTCTACTTTTCTTTCTAGGGTTATCATTTTTAAATCTTTTAAGCCTTTACAAACTGCTTGCAGTTTTATGTACTTTTTGATCATGGTGTTTGCTTTACACTCAAGTTCAGAAATAAGAAGATCCTTTGTATTATCACTCGAAATTTGGCATCTTAAGACTTTTAGCTCTTTTTCCAATTTTTCATTCTTGTTTTCTAATCTCATGACTTTCAAATCTTTTTCCTCATTAACAAGAATTTCAAATTCTAGTTCTTTCAATGATGTCTTATTCTTGTTTTCTAATTCTTAATTCTACTCCCTTCTCTAGGATATTATAAGATTCTTTTAAATCAACTATTTGTTTTGCTAAAATTTTATTTTTATTTTTAAAAATGTTTTATTTTTAGACAACTTTATTAGAATCTTATGAGTCTTAATAAATTCCTTTTGTTATTCCTTATAAGATGGCATGCTATCATCACTACCAGATTCATCGCATGATTCACTAGAATTTTCACAAGATAAATTGCACGAATCAGTGCATGAATTATTTAAAGAAATAGAAGGAGAGGAATGTACCTCTTCGTCGGTTAGAACAATAAAGCAAGCATTTTCTCCTTCTTGATCTTTTGAGATTGAAGCATCCAGAGTGGTAGTTACATTCTCCTTGGTCTCTCCATATCTCCTAATGAGTTCATCCCATATCTCCTTTGTACTTGAGCATGCCATGATTTCCAAAAAGATCTAAAGCACAATAAATCATGTTCAAAGCACTTTAATTAATTTGCAATAAATTCATATCATGTTCATTTAACTCATTCTCTAATTTGGGAATTTCAACAATTTTCATAGGCTCAAAATTCCGTTGAGTTATTATTCTCCAAGCCCTTCAATCCATAGATTTGATAAAAACACTCATTTTTAATTTCCAAATAGTAAAATTTTCACCACAAAAAATTGGAGGCCTAGAACAAGATTGTCTCACACAAAATAGGAATACACCAACGTGAGCCATCGCGATTTTTAACAAATGCGTTTAAACTTTTTGTAACAAGGCTCTGATACCAATTGAGAGTTATGGTGTATTCCCAAGAGGGGGGTGAATTGGGTATTTAAAAATTCTTTTTAGGACAATTTATCCTTATTTTAATTCCACAATTTGTATAACACAACCTAAGGTTTTTTTAAACAAACATGAATCCCACATATAATAATGTATGCAAATATTTAAAATAATTATAACATTCAGCACAAATTGAACATAAGCATACAAGTGCAGAAAGTAAAGTACGGATATTAAATAGAGGAGGGAAGAGGGAGTGCAAATACAAAATTTTTAACGAGGTTCGGCAACTCCTGCGTACGTCCTCGCTTTGGGCAAACCACCCAAGGATCAACTATACGCTCCTTAAAACTGGGGCGAAGCTTCCCGTTACAATCTACTTCTTACTAGGGCGAAGCTTCCCTTTACAATCTGCTGCTTACACGAGGTGTAGCTACCTCTTTACAATTCGCTACTTACACGAGGCATAGCTACCTCTTTTCCATTTGCTGCTTCCACATGAGACGTAGCTACCTCACCACGGTTCACAATCCGAACCGTAAATACAAATGATATAAGGAATGAATTTTTCGTACAATGAAATGCTTCTCAATAAGTTGAGTTGAACAATGTAAAAACCTTAATGCACTCTCTAATGATTTTTAAAATTTGAAGCTTGGCAGAGTAAGGATATTCCTCTCAAAAATATTTTTCAAGTAAAAATGAGAGAGTGGAATGATTTGCTCAAAGCTACCTTATAAAACTCAAAATATTTTCTCCTAAAGATTTTTCAAAATGAAGAGTAGGAGAAGAATATTTCTTCAGGATTGACCTTTAAAAACAAATAGAAAGAAGGCTCTCAAGCAAAATATATGAAAGAGAATATATGCTCAAGCCTTGCTTGTATAACCCAAAAGAATTTTCCCAAAAAAATTTTCAAAAAGAAAGATTAGGAGAAAATAGATTTTGATCTTCAAAGAGAGTATAAAGATGAATAAGAATGAAAGAATTTTCAACAAGACTTTCCAAGTGTCTCTTTTGTTTTCTCCAAGTGTATTGATTTGGTATTTATAGGAAAATTGGAGATATAGCCGTTTTATGGTCGTTGGGATATAAAAATATGAATAAATTTGAAAAGTAGCTGTTGTTCGGCCGTTAGGGCGCTTTCTACTTAGATACTTTTCAGTTTTTTAGGCATAAATTTTTATATACAACTCCAAATTTGACATTCTTGGTATAAAAAAAAATCTAAGAGAAAATACCACAACTTTTATGTTGAACACTTTTTAAGATAAAGAGTTTTTGATTGATAAAATCGCTTATTAATGAAACGGAAGAAACATGAAGGGAATTTTTCTACTGTGGACACCTTTCAGTATTTTGCACATAAATTTTACTCTATAACTCCAAATTGAACTTACTTGGTATAAACAGAAAGCTAAGGGAAAATATCACAACTTTTATGTTGGACACTTTTTACAATAAGGAGTTATTGAAAGAGAAATGTGCTCTTCAATGCGACGGAATAAACATGAAGGAGTTTTTTGAAAAAAAAAAAAAACTTGTTTTGGAAAATATGTTTTCATGAAAAGTTTATACCCTTAAGGTCAATTTAAGATCTTGGTCATTTTGTGAGAGCTTCAATTCAAATCCTATGATTATGCATGCACAAATTGAAACCTAATTACTATTACAACTTAAAGAATAAATAAAATCTTCATGCTTCCGCTCCTAAATGCTCCATGAAATACGCCATAATTTATACTCGATTAGGTACTCCTTGGCTTCCATTTTGCATCCCTCATTTGTGCCTTCTCCATCATATATTTGTTCAAAGACTAAACCCACAAATGAGATGTTGTTGTTTGTTATAATCAAAATAGGGATTGGACTCAAAAAGTCAACATTAGAATTACCCAAAATACAATAACTCGTGATATGTCTTTGCGAATTTAAAAATAAGTGAGTACATTAAGATTAATACTATTTCACATAAAAGCCGTACAAATCACGTTGGCAAATTCCTATCTTTCATTCAATTCATGGCATACATCATACAAAGCTAGACTACATGCATCAACTCTCAAATTAACATGCACAACAAATCATTCAACTATTAATTAGATAATTGAAAGCATTAAACTTAATAATGAATACTCAAAAGGAATGATAAAGTTATGATCACATAGAAATAAGATTTGGAATTGTCATGGAGAGGTTACATCGTAACATTAGCAATAGAAATTAGCCCATAATAGAATCAAAATAAACCATAATGATTCTATAATTCATAATGAAAATTGTACAAAGAGAAGATGAAAGAATTAAAAAAAAAAACTGTATGTTGATCGAGAATCTTGATTGTCAGCAACTCCAATTCGGCCTCTCTTTTCTTCTTCTTTTTCCAAGCTTTGAATTCCTCTCTAATGGTGAAACAAATCCTCCTTTTCTTTCTTAGCTTTGAATCCCCTCCTTTTATAAAGCTCTGGTCATCCTCTTTTATTATCTCCCCAAAACAAGATCATCTAAATCCCCTCATTTTCTGCCGCTTCCTTGATGTGCAATTTTATTTATCAAGATCTTTTTTTCTTCAAAAATATTCAACATGAAATTTGTAGGATTTTTTTCTTAACTTTCTGTAGATACCAAAATCGCCATTTTTGGATTTTTCTAGCAAAAGTTATGCTCCAAATACTGAAGAGTATTTTAGGAAATTCAGGAGAAGAATTTGAGTTTAAGAATGACTCTTGTTGAAGGGAATTTGAATTTGAAAAGGAAAGTTTCCTCCAAATCCCATTGTAACGACTTGCTTAATTCCCACATTTTTTTTTTATAATATAATGAAATCAATATCACAAAACTCAACAGATCATAATCCACCTCGACCCGTGGGTTGTTGAAAGGAATTTGAATTTGAAAAGGAAAGTTTCCTCCTAATCCCATTGTAACGACCTGCTTAATTTTCACATTTTTTTTTATAATATAATGAAATCAATATCACAAAACTCAACAGATCATAATCCACCTCGACCCATGGGTAACAGGGATATATCAGAAACATATAACGGAAGCCTAAGTTATAGGAAACATACAATCACAATATCATAAATAAGAAAACATCCAACACAATACAAGAGTTACTATATCCATTGTATTTATATACATACAATACACATCCCAAAAGATATCTAGGGCCATCCCACAAAATACATCCGACCTTATCAAAACACTTACCCTTCCGAAAGGGTAGATTAACAGTACTAGATCAGCGGTGCTTTACCCGCTCTCCTATCAGGGGCTCTTGAAATGTTTATAAAATTCGGGGTGAGACATCTCTCAGTAAGGGAGAAAAACTAACACTAGTGTGTGGCAACATGAGCATTTCTGTGATATACATATAATCATAAATATAACTAGTAAAACTGTATATACGTCATTTCTGGGAAAACATGTATAATCAACATGACAGAACATAATGGTTTCTATAGCATAATTTATCTCATATAAATAATAGTACGAAAACAATCCTGGTAGGTTAGCTGGCTACTGTCATGTATTACCCCCACAAGACTGGGTTGTGTGGCTCGAAGGCGGGACCTGACAATGGTTGGCCAACCACTGCAAAGTCAAAAGTATAGTCTGTAAGTCTGATGGATCTTCCAGACCTAGTTCGTACACCAGGGGCGCTCACACACTTCTTAAAAACCACATAGACCATCCAATCTCACACCACTCCGTACAACGGCGTTAACACGAATATCATGATCATGATGACCATGGACACATAGCAACGGTACCGAGCAAGTGCTAGCCTAAACCAAACCAACCAGGTTCTGATATAATATAACATATACTAAAACTGTGATACGTGGATATTTCATATCATTAACTATCAAATCAATCATATCATTTTGAATATATACGTACATCATGAAAATCATCGGCCCCTACACCGGTATTTCACATTTTACCATAGCTCGGCCCGTACGCCGGCAAATCATATCCATAGCTCAGCCTGTACGTTGGCAAATCACATCCATAGCTCAGCCCGTACACCGGAAAATCATATACATAGCTCAGCTCGTACACTGGAAAATCATATCCATAACTCGACCGGTACGCCGACAAATCATACACATAGCTCGGCTCGTACGCCGGCAAATCATATCAAAATATCAGCTCGTATGCCGGTTTTCCGTTATAAAAATCCGTATCATTAACACATTCCCAGAAAATAGTATTTCATATCAATCTCAACTCATGCCACACGAAATAGGTTTTTTGTATATTTAACATACCATTATTTTCAGCAGTATTTCCCAAATATAAATCATATATTATTTCCCTGAAATCAAATGCCGTAATAATATACATACATTTTCATAAAAGAACTAGCTTAGTTTATTCCCTTATTTGTGTCCTGAAAAGCATCTAAATCAAACACTCCTGCACTTGCAAGGTTCTCTATTCAACACCCTGAAAACAACATTCCCCAGAACTAAAGTTCAGTATTTCTATGCGTACAACACTTTTTACAACTGTAAAATAGGCAAATACTGAGTAGAAAGCCTTACCCTAGATTTGGGATATTTTCAAACTCAGCCCCACCGACGATCCGCTTTTGCAGACTTATAGAGAACTTTCCCAGGAGCGTCGTGAGGGCTTCTAATCATCAAACTGGCGGAAATCTGGCCCAAAAACTTAGAGAGAAGGAGGAGAAACCAAAGGATGAGAGAGAGAGAGAGAGAGGTTTTGCGTAGGAAAATGAACTGAAAAATCACGTTTAACCTTATTTATACTGTGAGATTCATCAACGAGCCACGTCACCTCGTCGATGAGTCTTATAGAAAGTTCGTCGACGAACCTCAACCCTCGTCGACGAATTTCAGGCTTCCAAAAATCCTCTCTCGGTATCTTCTCATTGAGGAGACGGAACTTTGTCGACGAGATACTGAAGAATCCTTGTCAACGAAGCCCTGTGTTCGTCGACAAGGTCTAGAAAATTTCTTGGGATTATCCTATCCAAAATGCAATGTCATCGACGAAAGCGTTCGTCGACGAAGTCGACTGCCTCCTTTTGTTCCTGTTTCCCTTTCTTCTTATTATTTAAATATCATTATTCTTCGAGTCATTACATTCCCCCCCCTGTATAAAATTTCGTCCTTGAAATTTACTGCTCACGTAACTCATCATCCCTTAATAGGAAAATGGTCTACTTATTTTATTACTTACCCTCACTTATGGCGGAGGAATACCATGGTTACATTCTAAGTCCTGGGAGATTACATATACAAAAGAAAAATTCTCCAAAAACTAAAATATTACACTAATTAAACCATTACATGTACCTGCAAAAGAAATATTACCTAACTGCTTAAGTTTCTTGAAATAGTTGTGGGTACTTCTGCTTCATCTGCTCCTTGGACTCCCAAGAAGCCTCTTCTACTGCATGATTCCTCCACAAAACTTTTACCTGAGGAATCTTTTTGTTACGTAACTACTGTACTTTCCTATCCAAAATCTGTACTGGAACCTCGTCATACACCAGTGAATCATTGAGTTCTAATTCACCATAACTGATGATATGAGAAAGATCTGGGATGTATTTCCTTAACATAGCAACATGGAATACGTCATGGATCCTGGACAACACAGGTGGCAAAGCTAGCCTGTAGGCTACCGGCCTCACTTTCTCTAAAATCTCAAATGGATCGATAAACCTATGACGAAGTTTACCCTTCTTGTCGAACCTCATAACCCCTTTCAACAGAACTATCTTCAAAAACACACGATTACACACATCAAATTCCATATTCTTACGGCGATTATTAGCATAATTTTTTTGTCGGCTCTGAGTTGCACTGATCTTATCTTTGATAAGCCGAACCTTATCATGCACTTGCTGAACAAGCTCTAGCCCCACTACTTGTCGCTCCCCTACTTCATCCCAAAATAATGGAGAACGACATCTCCTACCATATAAGGCCTCAAATGGTGCTAAGCCAATACTGGTCTGATAACTTTTATTATACATAAATTCTACCAATGGCATGAACTGAGTCCAACTACCCAAAAAATCCAATACACACGCTCGGAGCATATCCTCTAATGTATATATCGTCCTCTCAGTCTGCCTATCTGACTGAGGATGGAATGTTGTACTAAAAGACAACTGAGACCCTAGTGCTTCCTGCAGACTCTTCCAAAAACGTGATGTGAGATGCGGGTCTCGGTCTGACACAATAGATACTGGCACCCCATGAGGACGAACTATATCCTGAATGTGGTTCTTTGCCAACTGGTTAAGGGAGTAACTGATCTTGATATGTAAAAAGTGGGCGGTCTTAGTCAAACGGTCAACAATCACCTAGATGACATTCTGACCGTGTAACGCCATCGGCAGTCCTGTCACAAAATCCATATATATATATATATATATATATCCCACTTCCACTCTAGGATAAATAACGATTGCAACTGCCCTGTCGGTCTCTAGTGCTCAGCCTTTACTTGCTGGCATGTCAAACATTGGGCTACATACTCGGTGATCTCTCTCTTTATACCACTCCACCAGTACGACTCTTGCAGTTCTCTGTACATTTTCGTACTACTTGGATGAACTGTATACAAAGATCTGTGAGCCTCCTCGAGAATGGTCCTCCTAATATCCATATCGGCAGGAACATATAATCTGCAATGGAACCGCAAAGCACTATCGTCTGCAATACTGACCATTCTGTACTTTATCCATCACCTTTGCTAATTTTGGGTCTTCTTTCTGAGCAGCCTTAATTCTTTCTTGTAGAGTAGGCTGCACCACCAAACTGGAAATGTGAGTCTGAGAACTAATTTCAACTAACTCAATGCCGAATCTCTCTAGATCCATCATGATTGGATACTGGATCTCCATAGCAGCCAACGTTGACTCCCTGGACTTCCTGCTTAACACATCAGTTACCACGTTTGCTTTCCTTGGGTGATAACTGATGGTACAATCAAAATCCTTAATTAGCTCCAACCACCTTCTTTGCCTCATATTCAATTCTTTCTGCATGAAAAAAGTACTTTAAACTCTTGTGGTCGAAAAAGATCTCACACCGCTTGTCATACTGGTAATGCCTCCAAATCTTCAATGCGTGTACAACTGTAGCCAACTCAAGTTCATGGGTAGGGTAGTTATTTTCATATTCTTTCAACTATCTGGATGCATACGCCACCACCCTGCCATACTGCATTAATACACAACCAAGTCCCTTCAAGGAAGCATCACTGTAAATGACATACCCCTCACCCCCTAACAGAATGACCAATACTGGTGTGGTGACTAATCTTTGCTTCAGTTCTTGAAAACTCTACTCACAGCTGTTATCCCACTAAAATATGACATTCTTCCTCGTCAGTTGTGTCAAAGGCCCTGATAAAGCTAAGAATCTCTCTACAAAACGACAGTAATATCCAGCTAGTCCCAAGAAACTCCTGATCTCCTGGACGTTCCTTGGTCAAGCATAATTCACTATGGCCTCAACCTTACTAGGATCCACAAAATACCGTCTCCAGACGTAATATGCCCCAAGAACACGACCTTTTCAAGCCAGAATTCACATTTACTGAACTTGGCGTATAACTTCTTTTCCCGAAGCGTCTGCAGACATCAATAAAAACAACAATGAACTGGTCTAGGTATTGGTGGAAGACTCTATTCATCAAGTCCATTAATACCGCAGGAGCATTTGTCAAACCAAACGACATAACAAGAAACTCATAATGCCCGTACCTGGTCCTGAAAGCCGTCTTCGAGATGTCTTCTGCTTTCACTTTCACTTGATGATAGCCAAATCTAAGGTCAATTTTCAAATACACCCGTGTGCCTTGGAGCTGGTCAAAAAAATCGTCTATACGGGGTAGAGGATACTTGTTCTTGATTGTCACTTTATTGATTTTTTTGTAACTTATACACATCCTCAAGGACCCGTCCTTCTTCTTCACAAATAAAACTGGAGGTCATCACGGAGATACACTAGGTCGTATGAAGCCCTTGTCAAGTAGATCTTGCAACTGATTCTTTAATTTTGCCAACTCCGCTGGCGCCATTCGGTAAGGAACTTTAGAAATCAGCGCTGTACTTGGAAGTAGATTAGTAGGGAAATCTACCTCACGATAGGGTGGCAAGCCTAGTAACTCATCTGGGAAAACATCTATAAATTCTTTCACTACAGGCTTACTCGTAAGTTTCAATTCATTCCCTGATATTTCCTTCACAACTGCAACAAACCCCTGACAACCATTCAACTGTAGTATCCTGGCCTGGATAGCTAAAACTAGCTAAGGCAGGGATTGCACTTGCGATCCTACAAACCTGAATTTCGCTTTCCCCGGAGGTCTGAATATCACTTCTCGTGCTCGACAATCTATGCTGGAAAAATTAGCTACTAGCCAATCCATGCCAAATATAACATCAAACCCGTGCATGTCTAGCACTATCAAATCAGTAGATAGAATTTCCCCTTGAATATCAACTGAACAATCCCAGAGTACCTTACTACATCTCACTACAGATCCCGTCGGTGTAGACACTAACACTTCAGTATCTAACGACTGCATTTCTGCCCCACATAATCTAGTGCACCCCAAAGACACAAACGAGTGTGTGGCACCTGAATCAAACAATGCTGTAATGAACCGAATTTAAAAATGAAATTTAAATAATAAGGAAAGGGAAATAGAAACCAAAAATAGAAGGAAGCCGTAGACTTCGTCGACAAACACTGAGCGTTCGTCGACGACATTGCATTTCGGGAGAGAAAAACAAAAAAAGAAGAGGGGGAGTTTCAAGGCTTCGTCAACAAACACAGGGCCTCGTTGACGAGAAAATACCAAGAGAGGTTCTATGGTAGCCTGAATTTTGTCAACGAATACAAGGTTTGGTCAACGAAATTTGTGAAGGACTCATCGACGAAGGTCGGGCTCATCGACGAAATCCTGTTTTATATATATACGAAAATCCGGGAGAAATATCATTTTTTAGGAATCTCTCTCTCTCTCCTCTCTCTCTCTCTCTATGGTTCTCTCTCCCTTCTCTCTACGTTTCCGGCCCCACCAGTCGTCAGATCGACGATCCGAAGCTACCACGACGATCTTGGCAGAGTTCTCTACAAGTCTACCGGGGCGGATCGTCAAGGAAACGAATTTGGATTCCATCCCAAATGTAGGTTAAGCCTTTTTACTCAATTTTTTGAGTCTTGACAGTTGAGAAAAGTGTCATATGCATGAAAATATTGAAGTTTAATACTGGAGGTTTTCAGTTTCAGAGTATTGGTCAGGAAACCCCTCAGGTGTTAAACTTGAAGGCTTTTGGGTGAAAACTTTCTACCCAACATTTGAGTTTTTGGCAGTTGAGGAAAATATTGTATGCTTCGAAATATTGAACTTTAATTCTGGGATTTTTCATTTTCAGGGTGTTGAGTTAAGAACCCTGTGGGTGCGGGGCAATTTTATTAAAGGCTTTCCAGGAATCAGGTAAGGGGATAAACTAAGTTAGTACTGTTTTGGAAAATGCTTATAAATATATATAGTTATCATTTGATTTATGGAAAATGTATATGTTTATATATGTATATTTTATATTTGCAAAATACTGTGAAAATGATCGCATGTTGAGTATGTGGAAAATCTACTGTGTGGCATGAGTAAAAATATTGTGTAATGTTGTTTTCTGGGAATGTGGATGATGTGGATTTTTATGAGGGAAAACCGGTATACGGTCCGAGATGTTTTTGTACATATATATATGTGTGTGTGTGTGTGTGTGTGTGTTTGTGTGTGTGTGTCTGTGTGTGGATATGTTTGTCGGCGTACGAGTTATGCTATGTGATTTTCCGGCGTATGGGCCGTGCTATATGATTTGCCGACGTATGGGCCGTGCTATGTGGTTTGCCAGCATACGGGCTGTGCTATGTGATTCACTGGTGTACGGGCCAATGATTTTTATGATACATGTATATATGTGAAATGATACGATTGATGTGAAAATAAATGAAATGAGATATTTATGTATCACGGTTTCAGTGTATGTATATGATATCAGAACCTGGTTGGCTTGGTTTAGGCTAACACTTGCACAGTATCGTTGCTATGTGTCCATGATCCCCGTGATCATGATATCTGTGTTAACGCCACTGTACGGAGTGGTGTGAGATTGGATGGTTGATGTGGTTATTTTTGAGAAGTGTGCTGTTATCGCCCCTGGTGTACGGACCAGTCTAGGTAGACCCATTAGACCTACAGACTAGACTATCGACTTGGCAGTGGTTGGCCAACCATTGTCAGGTCCTGCTTTCGGGCCACACAACCCAGTCATGTGGGGGTAATACATGACAACAGCCAGCTAACCCACCAGGATGATTTTTATAATATTATTATTATGACATGAGTTGAGATATGTTATGAAAATGCAGTATGTTCTGCCATGTTTTGATATATATATATATATATATATATATGTTTTCTTAGATTTGATGAAACAGTACTAAATGTGTTATATATGATATATGTTGAACACGAATTACTCATGTTACCACACACTAGTATTAGTTTATTTCCCTTACTGAGAGGTGTCTCACCCCTAAATTTTATTAACTTTTTAGGAGCCCCAGATAGGAAAGCGGGACAAACCTCGCAGAAGTAGTGTTGTTTATCTGCCCTCTGCAAGGGGTAAGTTTCTGGTAGGGACAGTTAGGTTTTTGTGGGAATTGTCCCTAGATTCCATTTTTGGGATGTATATATATTGAGAGTTAGTGTTTATAGTACTCTGGTATGTATTGGGCACATTATGATGAGTTGTATATAATTTTATACTTTCCACTGCGTAGGCTTCTGCTGTATGTTTTGTTATATCCCTAGTACCCACGAGTCCAGGTGGATGGTGACCTGCTGAGCTGGATTATGGGATATGTAGTATTGATTTTATAATGTTGATAATAATAAAAAAAAAGAGTAAAATGAGCAGGTCATTACAAATGCAATAACTTTAAATGAAAGCATAATAACCATACCTATCACCACGTCACCTGCCATCTCAGCCTCACCCGGCGTCAAAGTAAACACTCTAGCTGGAGCCGTATTCCTCTGCTGGCCCCACGTGACTCCTGATAACCTGGTATGGTCTGGGAGGTAGAATTGCATCTGGTAGTGTAAGGTAGTCTCGCACCACTTGCCCTGGTCTACCGCAGCGATAGTAGACAACTCCACCTGTTCGACACTTTCCCCAGTGTCTCCTCTAACAAGTCTGATAGACTGCAGGACCCTACCCTGCCTACACCTCGTGTCCTCCTATCTCTTGCCTCCGCCCTCTACCATGATTACCTTTCCTCCACCGATTCTATCTAGGACCATATTGGTAGCTCGTAGATGGAGATCTCTTCTTCTGTCCCTGCTTCTCTACATCGAGACACTCTCCAATCTCTGCCAAGGCCGCCCTGTCGACTAACTCAACAAAGTCCTGGATTCGCAGCACCACCACCTTCTTGAATACACTCCGCCTTAAGCCTCTCTCAAACTGCCTCACCTTCTTCACTTCATCAGGAACAATATATGGGGCAAAACGAGAGAGCTCAATGAAACTCGTCGCGTACTGCTGGACGAATAGTTGTCCCTGCTTCAGACTCAGGAACTCTTCCACCTTAACCTCCCTAACAGTAGCTGAAAAATATATATCGAAGAACAATTCTTTAAACTGGTCCCATGTCATGGCTATCGGAGACGCCCTTTGCAGCTCCAACAGTCTCACCGCAATCCACCACCTCTCGGCCTCTCCTGTCAGTCTATAGGTGGTGAAGAGCACCTTCTGCTCTTCTGAACACTACAACACAGCCAAAACTTTCTCGGTCTCCAGCATCTAGTTCTCAGCGGTTGATGGATCAACTCCTCCTGAAAAGGCTGGAGGATTTATCTTCGTAAACTTCTCTATGGTGCACCCACGGCCTACAGATGGACCACCCTGCTCCCTTGAGCTCCTAGTGATCTCAGCCATAAATAACTGAGCCACGCTACCTAATACCACGTCAGAGTTGGTCCCAACTGCACTTGATGGCCCTACTCCATCACTGCCACTCGCATGGGCACTACTTCCTCCTTGATCCATTCTGAAAACAACAAACGCAACTTAGAAATTCTATCCTCATAGCTTTCCCACCTAACCTAGCCTCTTTTCTCAATACTCTCAAATTATTTCTAATCCCCAATCCTACATTTTAGGAATACAACCCGACAATAGCTTACTATGGTTTTCCTGAAATCGTCACCCCAGGAAAAACACAGAAACTACCACGGAAGTCCTGCCTCTAGACTATAGAAAAAAACCTTAAATCATTTCCTATACTCTAGTATTGTTTCCGTTGCATTCAAAAGTCTATAGAACCTAGCAACCTAGGCTTTGATACCAAACTGTAATGACCTGCTTAATTTCCACATTTTTTTTTATAATATAATGAAATCAATATCACAAAAATCAGTAGATCATAATCCACCTAGACCTCTGGGTACCAAGGATACATCAGAAATACATAACGGAAGCCTAAGCAGTTGGAAACATACAGTCACAATATATAAATACAAAAACATCCATCACAATACAAGAGTTATTATATCCATTGTATTTATATACACACAGTACACATCCCAAAAGATATCTAGGGTCATCCCACAAAATACATTCGACCCTATCAAAACACTTACCCTTCTAGAAGGGCAGATCAATAGTACTTGATTAGCGGGGCTTTACCCGCTCTCCTATCAGGGGCTCCTGAAATGTTTATGAAATTCGGGGTGAGACACCTCTCAGTAAGGAAAATAAACTAATATTAGTGTGTGGCAACATAACTATTTTTGTAATATACATATAATCATAAATATAACCAGTAAAACTGTATATACGTCATTTTTGGGAAAACATGTATAATCAACATGGCAGAACATAATGGTTTCTATGGCATGATTCATCTAATATAAATAGTAATACGAAAACAATCCTCGTAAGTTAGCTGGCTGTTGTCATGTATTACCCCCACATGACTGGGTTGTGTGGCCTGAAGGCGGGATCTGACAATGGTTGACTGATCACTGCCAAGTCAAAAGTACAATCTGTAAGTCTGATGGGTCTGCCAGACCTGGTCCGTACACCAGGGGCGCTCACACACTTCTTAAAAACCACGTCGACCATCCAATCTCACACCACTCCATACAACGGCGTTAACACAAATATCATGATCATGATGACCATGGACACATAGCGACGGTACCGTGCAAGTGCTAGCCTAAACTAAGCCAACCAGGTTCTGATATCATATAACATATACTGAAACTGTGATACATGGATATTTCATATCATTAATTATCAAATCAATCATACCATTTTGCATATATACGTATATCATGAAAATCATCGGCCCGTATGCTAGTATTTCACATTTTACCATAGCTTGGCCCGTATGCCAGCATATTATATCCATAGCTCAGCCTGTACGCTGGAAAATCACATCCATAGCTCGCCCCGTACGCCAACAAATCATATACATAGCTCAACCCGTACGCTGGAAAATCATATCCATAGCTCTGCCCGTACGCTGGCAAATCATACACATAGCTCGGCTCGTACGCCGACAAATCATATCAAAGTCTTGGCTCGTACGCCGGTTTTCCATTATAAAAATCCGTATCATCAACACATTCCTAGAAAACAGTATTTCATATCAATTTCAACTCATGCCACACGAAACAAGTTTTTCGTATATTTAACATACCATTATTTTTAGCTGTATTTCCCAAATATAAATCATATATAAATATATTTATTTCCCTAAAATCACATGCTGTAATAATATACATACATTTTCATAAAAGAACTAGCTTAGTTTATCCCCTTACCTGTGTCATGAAAAGCCCCAAAGCCCCTAAATCAAACATTCCTATACCCGCAGGGTTCCCTGTTTAACACCCTGAAAACAACATTCCCCAAAACTAAAGTTCAGTATTTCTACGCGTACAACACTTTCTACAACTGTAAAATAGGCAAATACTGAGTAGAAAGCCTTACCCTGGATTTGAGATGCTTTCCAACTCAGCCCCACCGACGATCCGCTCCAGTAGACTTGCAGAGAACTTTCCCAGGATCGTCGTGGTGGCTTCTGATCATCGAACCGGTGGAAATACAACCCAAAAACTTAGAGAGAATGAGGAGAAACCGAAGGATGAGAGAGAGGGGTTCTGCGTAGGAAAATGAACTGAAAAATCATGTTTAACCCTATTTATATTGCGGAATTCATCGTTGAGCCACGTCACCTCGTTGACGAGTCCTGTAGAAAGTTCGTCGACAAACCTCAACCCTCGTCGACGAATTTCAGGCTTCCAAAAATCCTCTCTCAGTATCTTCTTGTCGATGAGATCCTGAAGAACCCTCGTCGACAAAACCCCTGTGTTCGTTGACGAGGCTTGGAAATTTTCTTAGGATTATCCTATCCAAAATGTAACGTCATCGACGGCCTCCTTTTGTTCCTGTTTCCATTTCCCTTTCTTTTTATTATTTCAATATCATTGTTCTTCGAGTCATTACATTCCCCCCCTTGTATAAAATTTCGTCCTTGAACTGCTCATGTAACTCATCATCCCTTAACAGGAAAATGGTCTACTTATTTTATTACTTATCCTCATATATGGCGGAGGAATACCATGGTTACATTCTAAGTCCTGGGAGATTACATATACAAAAGAAAAATTCTCTAAAAACTAAAATACTACACTAATTAAACCATTACATGTACCTGCAAAAGAAATATTACCTAACTGCTTAAGTTTCTTGAAATAGTTGTGGGTACTTTTGCTTCATCTGCTCCTTGGACTCCCAAGAAGCCTCTTCTACCGCATGATTCCTCCACAAAACTTTTACCTAGGGAATCTTCTTGTTACGTAACTACTGTACTTTCCTATCCAAAATCTGTACTGGAAACTCGTTATACACCAGTGAATCATTGAGTTCTAATTCACCATAACTGATGATATGAGAAAGATCTGGGACGTATTTCCTCAACATAGCAACATGGAATACGTCGTGGATCCTGTACAACACAGGTGGCAAAGCTAGCCTATAGGCTACCGGCCCCACTTTCTTTAGAATCTCAAATGGATCGATAAACCTAGGACAAAGTTTACCCTTTTTGCTGAACCTTATAACCCGTTTCAATGAAGCTATCTTCAAAAACTCACAATTACCCACATCAGATTGCTAGAACGATTATCAACATAACTTTTGTGTCGGCTCTAAGCTGCATTGATCTTATCTCTGATAAGTCGAACCTTATCACGCGCTTGCTGAACAAGCTCTGGACCCACTACTCATCGCTCCCCCACTTCATCCCAAAATAATGGAGAACGACATCTCCTACCGTATAAGGTCTCAAACAGTGCCAAGCCAAAACTGGTCTGATAACTATTATTATATGCAAATTCTACCAATGGCATGAACTGAGTCCAATTACCCCCAAAATCCAATACACACGCTCGGAGCATATCCTCTAATGTCTGTATCGTCCTCTTAGTTTGCCCATCTGACTGAGGATGGAATGATGTGCTAAAAGACAACTGAGACCCTAGTGCTTCCTGCAGACTTTTCCAAAAATGTGACGTGAAATGCAGGTCTTTGTCTGACACAATAGATATTGGCACCCCATAAGGATGAACTATCTCCTGAATGTTGATCTTTGCCAACCGGTTAAGGGAGTAACTGATCTTAATAGGTAAAAAGTGGGCGATCTTAGTCAAATGGTCAATAATCACCAAGTTGGCATTCTGATCGTGTAACACCGTCGACAGTCCTGTCACAAAATCCATAGAAATATGATCCCACTTCCACTCTGGGATAAATAACGGCTGCAACTGCCCTGCCGGCTTCTGGTGCTCAGCCTTTACCTGCTGGCACGTCAAACACTGGGCTACATACTCAGCGATCTCTCTCTTTATACCACTCCACCAGTATGACTCTCGCAGATCTCTATACATCTTCGTACTACCTTGATAAACTGTATACAAAGATCTATAAGCCTCCTAATATCCATATCGGCAGGAACATATAATCAACAATGAAACCACAAAGTGCCATCATCTACAATACTGAATTCCTCCCTCTGACCAGTCTGTACTCTATCCATCACCTCTGCTAATTCTGGGCCTTCTTTCTTAGCAACTTTAATTCTTTCTTGCAGAGTAGGCTGCACCACCAAACTGATAATGTGAGTCTGAGAATTACTTTCAACTAACTTAATGCCAAATCTCTCCAGATTCATCATGATACTAGATCTCCATAGTCGCCAACGTTGACTCCCTAGACTTCCTGCTCAACACATTAGCTACCACGTTTGCTTTCCATGGGTGATAACTGATGGTACAATCAAAATCCTTAATTAGCTCCAACCACCTTCTTTGCCTCATATTCAATTCTTTCTGCGTGAAAAAGTACTTCAAACTCTTGTGGTCGGAAAAGATCTCACACCAGTTGTCGTATTGGTAATGCCTCCAAATTTTCAATGTGTGTACAACTGTAGCCAACTCAAGTTCATGGGTAGGGTAGTTCTTTTCATATTCTTTCAATTGTCTGGATACATACACCACCACCTTGCCATACTGCATTAATACACAACCAAGTCCCTTCAAGGACGCATCACTGTAAATGACATACCCCTCACTCCCTGACAGAATGACCAATACTGGTGTGGGGACTAATTTTTTCTTCAGTTCTTGAAAACTCTACTCACAGTTGTTGTCCCACTAAAATCTGACATTCTTCCTCGTCAGTCGTGTCAAAGGCCCTGACAAAGCTGAGAATCCCTCTACAAAACGACGGTAATATCTAGCTAGTCCCAAGAAAATCCTGATCTCCTGGACATTTCTTGTTCTAGCCCAATTCACTACGGCCTCAACCTTACTAGGATCCACAGAAATACCGTCTCCAGACGCAACATGCCCCAAGAACACGACTTTCTCAAGCTAGAATTCACATTTACTAAACTTGGCATATAACTTCTTTTCCCAAAGCATCTGCAGAACCTGCCTTAAGTGCGTCTCATGCTCCTCATAGCTCCTCGAATAGACCAGTACATCATCAATAAAAACAACAACGAACTGGTCTAGGTATTGGTGGAAGACTCTATTCATCAAGTCCATAAATACCGCAACATCATTCGTTAAACCAAACGGCATAACAAGAAACTCCTAATGCCTGTACCTTGTCCTGAAAGCTGTCTTTGAGACGTCTTCTGCTTTTACTTTCACTTGATGATAGCTGGATCTGGGGTCAATCTTTGAATACACCCGTGTACCCTGGAGCTGGTCAAACAAATCGTGTATACGGGGTAGAGGATACTTGTTCTTGATTGTCACTTTATTGATTTCCCTATAAGCTATACACATCCTCATGGACCCGTCCTTTTTCTTCACAAATAAAACTGGAGGTCACCACGGAGATACACTTGGTCGTATGAAAGCCTTATCAAGTAGATCTTGCAACTGATTCTTCAATTCTGCCAACTCTCCTGGCACCATCTGATAAGGTACTTTAGAAATTGACGCTGTACTTGGAAGTAGATCAATAGGGAAATCTACCTCACGATCGGGTGGCAAGCCTGGTAACTCATCTAGGAAAACATTTGTAAATTTTTTCACTACAGGCGTACTTGCAAGTTTTTATTCATTCCCTGATATTTCCTTCACAACTACCACAAACCCCTGACAACCATTCAACAGTAGGCTCCTGGCTTAAATAGCTGAAACTAGCTGAGGCAGGGATTGCACTTGCGATCCTACAGACCTGAATTTCGCTTTCCCTGGAGGTCTGAATATCACTTCTCGTGCTCGGCAATCTAGGCTAGCAAAATTAGCTTCTGGCCAATCCATGCCAAATATAACGTCAAACCAGTGCATGTTTAGCACTATCAGATCAGTAGACAGAATTTCCCCTTGAATATCAATTGAGCAATCCTGAAGTACCTTACTACATCTCACTATAGATACCGTTGGTGTAGACACTAACAGTTCAGTATCTAACAACTGCATTTCTGCCCCACATAATCTAGTGCTCACCGAAGACACAAATGAGTGTGTGACACCTGAATCAAACAATGCAATAACTTTAAAAGAAAGCATAATAACCATAACTGTCACCACGTCACCTGCTGTCTAAGCCTCATTAGGCATCAGAGTAAACACCCTTGTTGGAGACGTATTCCTTTGTCGGCCCCCACGTGGCTCCTGATAACCTCCTCGGTATGGTCTGGGAGCTGGAACTGCATCTGGTGGTGTAGGGCAGTCTCACACCATGTGCCCCGGTCAATCACAGTGGTAGCAGACAACTCCACCTGCTCGACACTCTCCTCAGTGTCTCCTCTCACAAGTCTGACAAACTGGAGGACCCTGCCTTGCCTGCACCTCCCGTCCTCCCGTCTCCTCCCTCCACCTTCTGCCATGATTACCTCTCCTCCATTGATTCTATCTAGGACCTTGCTGGTAGCCCGTAGATGCTGATCTCTTCCTTTGTCACTGCTCTTATGCATCGAGACGCTCAGCAATCTCTACCACAGCCACCCCGTCGACAAACTCAGCAATGTCCTGGATCCACAACACCACCACCTACTTGAATATACTCTGCATCAAGCCTCTCTCAAACTGCCTTACCTTCTTCACTTTATCAAGAACAATATATGGGGCAAAACGAGAGAGCTCGATGAAACCCGCCGCGTACTGCTGGACGGATAGCTGTCCCTGCTTCATACTCAGGAACTTTTCCACCTTAGCCTCCCTGACAGTAGCCAGAAAATATCTATCGAAGAACAATTCTTTAAACTTGTCCCATGTTATGGCTATCAAAGTCGCCCTCTGTTGCTCCAACAGTCTCACCGCAGTCCACCACCTCTCGGCCTCTCCTGTCAGTCTATAGGTGGCGAAGAGGACCTTTTTTTCTTCCATACACTGCAACACAGCCAAAATTTTCTTGGTCTCCTACATCCAGTTCTCAGCGGTTGTAAGATCAACTCCTCTTGAAAAGGCCGGAGGATTCATCTTCGTAAAATTTTCCATGGTGCACCCATGGCTTGAAGATGGACCACCTTGCTCCCTCGAGCTCCTATCGATTTTAGCCATAACTTGCTAAACCACGCTATGCAATACCGCATCAGAGTCGGTCCCAGCTGCCCCTAATGGCCCTGCTCCATCACTGCCACTCGCATGGGCACTACTTCCTCCTGGATCCATCTTGAAAACAACAAACACAACTTAGAAATTCAATCCTGATAACTTACCCACCTAACCCAGCCTCTTATCTCAATACTCTCAACTTATTTCTAATCCCCAGTCCTACATTCTAGGAACACAACCCGACAATGACTTACTATGATTTTCCTGAAATCGTCACCCCAGGAAAAACGCAGAAACTACCATGGAAGTCCTGTCTCTAAACTGTTAAACAAAACCTTAAATCATTTCCTATACTCTGGTATTGTTTCCGCTGCATTCTAATGTCTACAGAACCTAGCAACCTAGGCTCTGATACAAAACTATAATGACTTGCTTAATTTTCACATTTTTTTTATTATATAATGAAATTAATATCACAAAACTCAGTAGATCATAATCCACCTGGACCCGTGGGTACCAGGGATACATCAGAAACACATAACGGAAGCCTAAACAGCAGGAAACATACAATCACAATATGTAAATACGAAAACATCCATCACAATACCAGAGTTACTATATCCATTGTATTTATATACACACAGTACACATCCCAAAAGATATCTAGGGCCATCCTACAAATACATCCGACCTATCAAAACACTTACCCTTCTAGAAGGGCAGATCAACAGTACTAGATCAGTGGGGCTTTACCCGCTATCCTATGAAGGGCTCTTGTATGAAATTTGGGGTGAGACACCTCTCAGTAAGGGAAATAAACTAACACTAGTGTGTGACAACATAAGAATTTATGTGATATACATATAATCATAAATATAACCAGTAATACTGTATATACGTCATTTCTGGGAAAACATGTATAATCAACATGGTAGAACATAATGGTTTCCATAGCATAATTCATCTCATATAAATAGTAATACGAAAACAATTCTGGTAGGTTAGCTGGTTGTTGTCATGTATTACCCCCATATGACTGGGTTGTGTGGCTCGAAGGCGGGACCTGACAATGGTTGACCGATCACTGCCAAGTCAAAAGTACAGTTTATAAGTCTGATGGGTCTGCCAGACCTGGTCCGTACACCAGGGGCGCTCACACACTTCTTAAAAACCACCTCGACCATCCAATCTCACACCACTCCGTACAGCGGCGTTAACACAAATATCATGATCATGATGACCATGGACGCATAGCAATGGTACCATGCAAGTGCTAGCCTAAATCAAGCCAACCAGGTTCTGATATCATATAACATATACTGAAACTATGATACATGGATATTTCATATCATTAATTATCAAATCAATCATATCATTTTGCATATATACGTATATCATGAAAATCATTGGTCTGTACGCTGTTATTTTACTTTTTACCATAGCTTGGCCAGTACGCCAGCAAATCTTATCCATAACTCAGCTCGTACGCTGGCAAATCACATCCATAGCTCCGCCCGTACGCCGAAAAATCATATACATAACTTAGCCCGTACGTTGGCAAATCATATCGATAGCTCAGCCCATACGCCGACAAATCATGTCAAAATCTCGGCCCATACACCAATTTTCCATTATAAAAATCCGTATCATTAACACATTCCTAGAAAACAGTATTTCATATCAATTTCAACTCATGCCACACGAAACAAGTTTTTCGTATATTTAACATACCATCATTTTCAATAGTATTTCCCAAATATAAATCATATATAAATATATTTATTTCCCTGAAATCAAATGCTATAATAATATACATACATTTTCATAAAAGAACTAGCTTAGTTTATTCCCTTACCTGTGTCCTGAAAAGCTCCTAAATCAAACACTCCTGCACCTGCAGGGTTCCCTGTTCAACACCCTGAAAACAACATTCTCCAGAACTAAAGTTCAATATTTCTACGCGTACAACACTTTCTACAACTGTCAAATAGGCAAATACTGAGTAGAAAGCCTTGCCCTTGATGTGGGATGTTTTCCAACTCTGCCCCACCAACGATCTGCTCCTGCAGACTTGCAGAGAACTTTCCTAGGAGCGTTGTAGTGGCTTTTTATCGTCGAACCGACGGAAATTCGGCCCAAAAACTTAGAGAGAAGGAGGAGAAATCGAAGGGTGAGAGAGAGAGAGAGGTTTTACGCAGGAAAATGAACTGAAAAATGACGTTTAACCCTATTTATATTACGGGATTAGTTGATGAGCCACGTCACCTTGTCGATGAGTCCTATAGAAAGTTCGTTGACGAACCTTAATCCTCTTCGACGAGATCCTGAAGAACCCTCGTCGATGAAACCCTTGTGTTCGTCGTCGAGGCCAGGAAAATTTCTTGGGATTATCGTATCCAAAATGCAACGTCGTTGAAAGAAGCATACGTTGACGAAATCGACTGCCTCCTTCTGTTCCTATTTTCATTTCCCTTTCTTTTTATTATTTAAATACCATTATTTTTCGGGTTGTTACACCCATGACTCCTTTAATTTATTTATTCCTAAACAAAAATAAACAAAATAAATCAAAACTCTAATAAATAATAAAATTAAACACAAACTAGCATAAAAATAAGAGTGAAAGTATGAAAAAACTTGTATATAGAAATTAAACGCATCAAAATACCCCCAAACTTATGATTTGCTAGTCCTTGAGTAAAAAGAAAAAGAGAAAATAAAAATTAAACAAATAGAAGAGGTTGATTTCTCACAATAATTGCCTTATGGATTGCATAAAGAAATTGATTCAAGGAAAAGTCTAAACATTTAACAAGTTTTTAGATTAATTCAAGAGCATGCTTAGATTTATGTTGAAACCTTTGAATGTGTGTGTGAGAAACCAATATCAACTTGCTACTCTATTAACTCAGATTAATTTATGCAAACTTGACTGAATTATGATTAATCTCTATAAGAATGAGTTTCTCGAACTTCATGTCTATTTTTCAAATCAACTCTCCACTAATGTAGTACAGACACCACAAAAGATCAAAAGGTCTTAGTAAAAGCTTGTAATGTTCGTCTTAGGGTAATGACAAAAAAAAAAAAAAAATGGTATGGAATTCAAAGCAAGAATATTCAACATAAGCTTCACCAATGAAGAGAGAAAAAAAAAAAATTACATTTACTTCCTAAAGCAAAATATGAGTAATTTATTCATCTATATATTTTTTTCTTCTTTTTCTTTTTCTTTTCTTTTTATTTTTTTTTCAATTCTACAATCCCTAAACTTATTTTTTTCTTTTAAATTCAGGTTGTATTATTAGTACTATTAATTTTTTTTAATAGAATAACTAAACTTGCTTTTACTCTTTTAACTCTTTAACAAATTTTTTTTTCTCTCCAACGACTAAGCAAATAACAAACTTTTTGGAAAAAGTAGGATGAGTGTTTATGGGTTAAAAGGTATGGTTAATGTGGGTTAATGAAAGAAAAATGGTCAATGTGTTTATGATTCAAAGGGGTGACAAGAGATAGATAATTATGGTAGACTAGAAAAGCTCAAACTTTCCAAAGATGGCCTAGATCATTTCTAGAGTGGTGTGCTGCCTAGGATTTTGCCTCGAGAGATTATCAAATAGATTCTTGAGTTCAGTGAGATCAGATAAAATATCTAATTCACATAAATATATTCTAAGCCAACAAAGCAACTTATTGATCATGGTATTGTGCAAAAGTGTTCAAAGGAATTCAAAAAAATCAAGCAAACACAAGAATTAACCACAAAAAACAAGATAAATTTAGCATTTTCCACAAATCCAATTCAATTTCAATGACATAATATCATAGGCTTGTGATCATCAACCCAAAACCAAAACAAAATGAAAAAAATATTTTTGTGATTTTCAAAATTTATATATAATAATAATAATAATAATAATAATAATAAATAAATAAATAAATAAATAAATAAATAAATAAATAATAAATAAATACTCTAAAATAAATTACCCCTACCCCCAAACTTAAAGAACACATTGTCCCCACTGTAAAGAAGCAAAATAAAAAAAGAAAAAAATGAAAAAAAAAAAAGGATAAAAGTAAACTTCCTTGAAAATGTTGCATAAGTGCAATGGTCGTGTGGCATTGTTGAGCTTACTGTAGTCTATGCACACTCTCCAACCCATGACCGCTCTTGTTGGAATGAGTTCATTATTTTAATTTTCTAGCATCGTCACTCCTCCCTTCTTAGGCACTACTTGCACTTGACATACCCATGAGCTATTAGAAATAGGGTAAATAATTTTGGCATCCAAGAATTTGAGAACTTTTTTAACAACTTCTTGTACGTTCGGATTAAGTCTCCTTTGTGGTTGCACCGTAGGCTTATAATTCTCTTCCATTAAAATCTTGTGCATACCAAGTGAAGGGCTTATTCCCTTAATGTCGGCTATAGTCCATCCTAAAGCTTGCTTGTGAGCTTTCAAAACTAGAAGTAGTTTCTCTTCTTCAAGACTTGTCAAAGATGAAGAAATTATTACAAATAAAGAAGAATAATGTAAATACGCATATTTAAGATGAGAAGGAAGAGGTTTGAGTTCTAAAGATGGGGCCTCAATAGTGGATAGCTTTTGTAGAGTAGGTCTTTGGCCCAATGTTATGTTTTTCAGCTTCCCTTTAGGAAAGTAAGGTGGAGATGCTTCCAAGTAGTTTGCACAATTGCTTATCTTGGAATTCTCGGAATTGGTAATGCCAGATTGAACAAGACATGCCTCAAGTAGTTCCTTAGGATAACTCTTTTCAAAAGTATCTACCACAAGTTCATAAATCACATCTATGTTAAAGCATGTATCGGTTGTTGGAGAATAATTCATTGCTTCAAACACATTAAATGTAACTTGTTCATCTTGCACTCATAGTATTAGTTTCCCTTGTTGCACATCTATGAGAGTTCTTCTCGTGGCTAAGAAGGGTCGACCAAGAATTAGTGGAATTTCTAGATCTTCCTCCATATCTAAAACAATAAAATCTATAGGGAAAATAAACTTGTCAACTTTAACAAGAACATCCTTTATTATGCCTCTTGGTCGTTTAATGGATCGGTCTGCCAATTGAAGTGAAACGGTAGTGGCCTTGACCTCTCCTAGCCCCAATTTCCCGAAAATAGAAAAAGGCATCATATTTATGCTTGCACCTAAATCATACAAAATTTTTTCAAAATAAGAGTTTCCAATAGTGTAAGGAATAGTAAA